>NW_016909943.1:70619-73158 GCF_001483705.2 Eufriesea mexicana
GTGTTCGCGGCACTTTACTTTGAGCTATGCTGCGTTCGGTAGGGTAAGGTTAGGTAAGGTTAGGTTAGTATATCTGCGGCCCTTGTGTTATTCACTGCAATGCGGTTGATTCCTGCTCTCTAATGTGCTAAAGTACGTTCCGCTTGTCTCTGTGGTAGCAAGAAGTTGTGGTCTCGTCGTGTTACTTATATTTAGGTTGCGTTTGTATGTGATACGTTTTGCTAGCTTAGGACAGGTTACTCTAACTTTTGCGACATGCACTGCTATTCGTCGGATTTCTGCGCTCTAATGTGCTCTAATATGCTTTGCTTGGCCCCAAGGAGGCCATAAATAGAGTTCACGGCATGTTATATTGAGTAAGGCTATGTTTGGTTAGTCTAGGTTTGCGGCGGCCTTGACTTATATACATTGCTATTCGTTGGATTTCTGCTTTCTACTGTACTCTAATATTTTCCGTTTGGATCTGGGGATCCCAGCAATATTTGTCTCATCACGTTATATTGAGTTACACTACGTTTGGATAGGTAAGGTTAGGTCAGATTGGGTTAGGATATCTTTCACTTTTGTGCTTTGCACTGCAATGCGGTGCATTCTGCGCTCTACTTTGCTCTAGTGTATTCTGCTTGGCTCTGGGTAGGCCAGAAGTAGTGATCTCGGCACGTTAGTTTGCGTTATGACGCATTTGGTTATGTTACGTTTGGTGAGGTTAGGATGCGATACTTCAGACTTCTGTGGTACAAACTGCTGTCCTCCGATTTATGCGTTTTACTGCGTTCTAATATTTTCCGCTTGGCTCCGCTGTGGCCAGTAATAGTTATCTAGGCTCGTAAGAATGATATAGCTACGCTTCGTTAGCGTAGATAAGGAAGGTTTGGACAGGATTTCTTCGACTTTCGTGCTATACATTATTATCAGGCGGTTTCCTGTGATCTACTGTGCTCTTCTCCTTTCTGCTTGGCCCTGTGGAGTCCGGCAGCAGCAGTTGCGGCACGCTCTGTTGAGTTACGCATCGTTCGGTTGGGCTAGGTTAGGTCAGGTTATGGCAGGATATCTCCGACTTTCGTGGTGTTCCCTGCAAGTCGGTGGGCATAGGCTCACTACTGTGCTCTAGTACAAACTGCCTCTCTCTGTGGGGGTCAGCAATAGTTGTCTAGCCTTGTTTGGTTGATTCATGCTACGTTTGGATATGTTACGTTTGGATAGGTTAGGATAAGCTACTATGACCTTTGTGCTCATCAATGCTATTCTCGTAGATTTCAGCGCTCTAATGTGCCCTAGCATATTCAGCTTGGCCCTGGGGGTGCCAGCAATAGTGGTCTCGGCACGTTAGGTTGGGGTAGACTTCGTTTGTATATGTTACGTTCGGCTAGCTTAGGAGGCGCTGCTTTTACTTTTGTGCCTTACACAGCTACTCGGATCTTATGATCTACTGTGCTCTACTTCACTTTGCTTGGCTATACGGAGGCCAGCAGCAGCGGTCGCGGCACGCACTGTCGAGTTACGCTACGTTCGGTTAGGTTAGGTTAGGTCAGGTTATGCGAAGATGTCTACAGCTTTCGTGCCATTCACTGAAATTCGGTGTGTTTCTGCGTTATACAGTGCTCTGGTACATTCTTCTTGTCTCTGCGGAGCACAGCAATAGTGGTCTCGGCACGTTAGTTTGGGTTATACTGCGTTTTTTTAGGTTAGGTTTGTTCAGGTTAGGTTTGAATATCTTCGACTCTTGCGCTCTACACTGCTATTTGGTGGATTTCAGCGCTCTAAATGGCTCTACTGTACTCTGCTCGGCTCTGTGTAGGAAGCAATGGCGGTCGTGGCACGTTACGATGAGTTAGATTACATTTGGTTATGTAAGTTTAGGTTAAGTTTGGGAAACAGTGCTTCGACTTTCATGCTGTACAATGCTATTCGTTGGGTTTCTGTGGTCTACTGTGCTCTACTACATTCTGCTAGGCTATAAGGAGAACAGGGTTATTGTTCGCAGTACTTTATATTTGGTTAGGCCACGATAAGTTACGTTTTGTTAGGTCAGGCTATGTGTAGTTTGGTCAGGATAGCTTAGACTGCTAGTAGATAGCACTTATCGTACTATCCACTGCTTTCCGCGGATTTCTGAGCTCTACTGTGCTCTAGTGTATTCTGCTTGGTTCTGTGGGGACAGCAGTAGAGGCCTCCTCATGTTAGTTTGTGTTTGGTATGGATATGATATGTTTGGCATGGTTAGAATAGGCTACTCCGACCATTGTGCATAACACTGCTATTACGTGGGATTCTGTGGTATGCAATGCTCTACTGCACTCTTCTTGACTATGGGCAAGGCAGGAGCAGTTGTCGCCGGACGTCATATTTGGTTATGCTACGTTCGGTTAGGTTAGGCTAGGTCAGGTTGGGTTGGGATATCTACGGCCTTTGTGCTATTTACTGCATTGCGGTGGGTTTCTGCGCACTACTGTGCTGAAGTACATCCTGCTTCTCCCTGTCGATGCCAGCAATAGTTGTCACGCAATGTTAGGTTCAGTTGGACTACGTTCGGGCTTGT
>NW_016909943.1:73498-80327 GCF_001483705.2 Eufriesea mexicana
CCTCCTACTCTCCGCTAATATGTTCTGCATGGCCGTTGGGAGTCCAGCAAGAGTAGTCCCAGCATTCCTGTTCGAGTTAGATTTCATTTGGATAGGTTAGATTGGTTAGGTTCGGACGGGTTTGCTATGACTTTTGTTCTATACACTGCTATCCGGGGGATTTCTGCGCTCTACTTCGCTCTAGTGTGCTCGGCTTTGCTTTGGGGAGGACAGTAATTCACACTTCGCGACGTTACTTTGAGTTAGGTTACGGTCGGTTGTGCCACGATTGGCTAAGCTAGGAAAGGGCAGCACTATCTTTTGCGCTATACACTGCTACTCGGTGGACTTGTGCCCTCTACTGTGCCCTAATGTATTCTGCTTGTCTCTGGGATGGCTAGCATGGGTATGTTAAGTTTGGTTAGGTCATGAGAGGATAGCTTCGACTTTCGTGCTGTACACTGCTAAGCGGTGGATTTCTGCGCTCTACACTGCTCCGGTTTGTTCCGCTTGGCACTGGGGGGACAGGAACGGTGGCCTAGAAACGTTAGGCAGGATAATGTTGAGGTTGGATATGTTAGGTTTGGATAGGTTGGGATGGGATAGGTTTGCCTTTTGCGCTATACACTGCTCTTCGGCTGATTTATGCACTCTACTGTGCTCTATTACGTTCAGCGTGGCTCTAGAAATGGCAGCAATAGTGGTATCGACACATTATATTGAGTTAAGCTACGTCCGGTTGGGTGAGGATAGGTAAAGTTAGGTTAGCGTATCTTTGGCTTTTGTGCTATAAACTGCTACTTGGTGGCTCCCTGCGCTCTACGGTGCTCTAGTATACCTTGATCGACTCTGGGGAAGCCTGCAATAGTGGTCTCGGCACGCGAGGTTAAGCTAGGCTACGTACTGCTGTATTACGTTAGGATAGGTTAGGACGGGATTGCTTTGACTTTTGCGACATACACTGCTATTCGGCGCATTTCTGCGCTCGACATTGCTCTGCTATTCTCTGCGAGACTCTGCGGAGGCCAGCAATTGTGGTCGCTGCACGTTAGGTTGACTTAGGATGCGTTTGGTGAGGCTAGGACAGGGCAGATCAGACTTTTGTCCCAAACAGTGCCATTCGTTGGATTTCTGCGCTCTACTGTGCCATAATATGCTCTGCTTCGCTCTGATATGCCAGCAATAGTGGTCTCGGCCCGTTAGGTTTAGTTAGGTTACCTTCGGTTAGGTTAGGTTTGTCTGGGTTTGGTAAGGATAGCTTTGACTCTTCTGAAATGCATTGCCATTCTTTGGAGTTCTGCGCTCTACTATCCTCTAATACTCTCTGCTTGACTCTGTGGAAAGCAGCAATTCTGTTCGCGGCACGTTAGGTTGGGTTGGGGTAGGTAAGTGTAGCTTCGACTTTTGTGCTTTAGCGCTGCTATTCGCTGTGTCTCTGCGCTCTACTCTGCTCTAATATGCTTTGCCTGTCTCCGGGGTGGCCAGCGAAAGTGGTCTCGGCAAGTTGGTTTGGTTCGGGTTATGTTCGGTTCTGTCAGGTTAGCTTGCGTCAGCTAAGGATAGCATAGACCTTTCAGCCTGTACACTGCCATTCGATGCTCTTCTGCGCCCTACTCTCCTCTACCATGTTCTGCTTGGCGATCGGGCGACCAGCAATGATGGCCTATGCTAGTTAGTTTCGAATACCTTACGTTTGGTTATGTAACGATATGTTAGGTTAGGATCGGGTAACTCTGACCTTTGCGTGATACGATGCTTTCCGGTAGATTTCTTCGCTCTATATTGCTCTGCTATACTCCGCTCGACTCTATGGCTGCGAGCTGGAGTGGTCGCTGTACGTTAGGTTGAGATACGTTACGTTTGGGTATACTACGATTGGTTAGGTTAGGAGAGGATGGCTCTGACCATTGTGCTAAGATTGACTGGGTTAGGTTAGGTCAAACTACGTTAGAATGTCCATGGCCTTGTGCATCAAATTGTAACGCCGCGTACTTTTGTGATCTACACCGCTGTAGTATATTCTGCTTTGCTCTGGGGATGTCCGCAATAGTTGTGTAGGTCGGATAGGTGGAGTTGGATTTCGCTTTGCTATGCCATGTTTGGCTATGTTAGGCTGTGACAGCTTTGACTTTTGTGCTATGCACTGCTGCTCGGCGGATCTCTGCTCTCTACTTTGATCTAATATGCTCTGCTTTGTTCTGGAGAGGCCAGGAACTGTAGCCGCGTAGCGTTACGTAGAGTTAGGTTACGTCCGGCTAGGTCAGGTATGTTTGGGTTAGGATATGATATCATTGACTTTTGTGCTATACGCCGATGTGTGGAGGATTTCTGCGCTCTACTGTGCTCTTGTATGTTCTGCATGGCTCTGTGGATGCCAGTGATTTTGATCTAGGCACATTAGGTCGATGTACGCTGCGTTTGGTTATATTATGTTAGGCTTGGGTAGGCGTGGATAGCTTTGACTTTCGTGGTATACACAGTTATAAAGTGAATTTCTACTCTCTACTGTTCTCTACTATACTCCACACGACTCCTGGGAGGACAGCAATAGTGGCCGCAGCACAACAGTTACTGACATATTACATCTGGTTTTATTAGGTTTGGTTAGGTTAGGAGATGGTAGGTTTGACTTTCGCGCCATACACGGCTGTTCGTTGGATTTCTGCGCTCTACTGCGCAGTAGTATGCTCTGCTTGGATCTGAAACGGCCAGTCATATTGGTCTCGGCACCTTAGTTTTAGTTAGGCTATGTTTGGTTATGTTACGTTTGGTTAGGGTAGGAGGTGGTAGCTTTGACTTTTGTGCTATATACGGATACTCGGAGCATATATGGGCCATGCTGTCCTCCAATATGGTCTGCTCGAGTTTGGGGAGGCCAGTAATAGTGGTCCCGTCACGTTAGTTCTGTTCATGCTACGTTTGGTTATAATAAGCTTGGATAAGGTAGGAGAGGATAGCATGGCTTTTGTGCCATATTCTGCTATACGTTTGACTTCTGCGCTTTACTGTGCTCTAATATGCTCTGCTGGATATGGTGACGCCAGCAGCTGTGGCCTCCGTTCGTTCGGACGAGATATGTTGCGTTTTGTTATTCTACGTTTGTTTGGCTTAGGCATGGATAGCTTTGACTCTTGCGCCATACACTGCTATTCGGTGGATTTCTGCGCTCTACATTGCTCTACTGCACTCTGCCCGACTCAGAGGAGGCCAGAAATAGTGGCCATGCCACTGAAGGTTATGTTAGGTTACGTTCGGTCCTGTTAGGTTAGGCTAGGTTTGGGGAGGATAGCTTTGCCTTTTTTGCTATTCACACCAATTCGGTGGATTTCTGCGCTCTACTGTGCTTTAATACGCTCTGCTTTACACTGAGGAGGCCATCAATTGTGGATTCGGCACGTTGGTTCTATACATGCTACGTTTGGTTAGTTCATATTGGCTTTGGTATAGTATGCATTGCTTCGACTTTCGCTGTGTACACAGCTATTCGGTGGACTTCTGCACACTACTGCTCTCTGGTGCGTTCTGCTTGGCACTGGAGACGCCAGCAATAGTTGCCTGGTCTCGTTAGGTTTAGTTAGTCTGCGTTTTGTTAGGTTAGGATTGGCCACGTAGGGATAGGGTATATTTGACACTTCTGCTATTCGCAGATATATGATGGCGCCCTGCGCTCTACTGTTCTCTAGTGCGTCCTCCTCGGCTCTGGGGAATCCAGCAATAGTTGCCTCGGCACGTTTGGTTGGCTTAGGTAACGTTTCGTTTTATTATATTTGGATGGGTTAGGATATTATAACATCGACCTTTGCGATATACACTGCTATTCGCTGGATTTCCACGCTCTACCTTGCTCTAATATACTCTGCACGACTCTGAGGTTGCCAGTAATGGCGGTCGCTGCACGTTGTGTTGAGTTAAGATGCGTTTTGTTATGTTACAATTTGTAAGGCACGGAGAGGATAGAATTCACTTTTCTTCTATACACTGCTATTCGGCGGATTTCTGCGCTATACTGTGCGCTGCCATGCTCTGCTTGGCTCTGTGTATCACGGTAATTGTGGTCTCGGAACGTCAGGTTGTGTCATTGGTTATGTTACGTAGGTTTGGGTTAGGATTGTGTGCCTTTGACTTTCGCGTTATAAACGGTTATTCGTTTGATTTCTGCACTCTACTCTGCTGTACTGTATCCCGCTAGGCCCTGTGGAGCCCAGAAATAGTGGTCGATGCACTTTAGATCGAGTTAGGTTACGTTCGGTTATGTTACGCTTGGCTATGTTAGGAGAGGATAGCTTTGACTTTTGCGCTATACACTGCCATTCGGCGGATTTCAGCACTCTAATGTGCTCTAGTATGTTCAGCTTATCACTGGGAAAGACAGCAAAATTGGTATCGGCTCATTACTTTATGTTATGCAACGTTTGGTTAGGTTAGGTTTGGTCATGTTAGGATAAGGCATCTTTTACTTTTGTGCTTTACTCTGTAATGCGATGGACTTCTGCGCTATACAGAGCTCTAGTATGTTCCCCTTGGCGGAGAGGACGCCAGTAATAGAGGTGTTGGCACATTAGGTTGAGATATGATTCGTTTGGTTATGCTATGTTAGAACTGTTTGGGTTTCGATTCTATCGACTTTTCTGCTATACACTGCGATCATATGGATTTCTGCGTTCTACACACCTCTAATGTGCTCTGCTTGTTTCTGCGGATGCCAGCAATAATGGTCACGGCACGTTAGGTTTAGTTAGATATCGTTGGATTAGGTTTGGCTTGGTTGGTTTGGGTTAGGCTGGGACGTGATAGCATCGACTTTTCTGCTATACACTGCTATTCGGGGGATTGCTGTGCTCTACTATGCCCTAATATGCTCTGCTTTTCTCTGAGGACGCCAGCAATGGTGGTCTCGTCACGTTGGACTAGGTTACCCATCGTTTGGTTAGCTTACGCTTGTTTGGATTAGCTTCGGATAGCTTTGACTTTCGTGCTATATACTGATATTCGGTGGATATCTGCGCTCTACTCTGCTCTGCACGGCTGTGGGAGGGCCAGCAATAGCAGTAGCATGTCCTTAGGTTGTGCAAGGTTACGGTTGTGTATTTTACGATTGGCTAAGTTTGTTGAGGCCAGCCCCGAGTTTCCTGCTACACACTGCGTTTCGATGGTTTCCTGCGATCCATTCTGCTCTTATATGCTTTTCTTGACTCTGTGGAGGTCTGCAATAATGATCGCTCCGCGTTAGGTTGAGATAGATTACGTTTGGCTAGGTTACGTTTCCTTGTGTAAGGTTTGCATAGCTCGGACTTTCGTGGTATACACGGCTTTTCGGTGGATTTCTGCGCTCTACTTTGCCCCGGTATGATCCGCTTGGCACTGGGGAGCCTAGCACTGGTGGTCCATGCGCGTCAGGTTGGATTATCTTGCACTTGGTTATGTTACGTTTGGTTAAGTTAGGATATGATAACGTTGACCTTTGAGATAAACACTGCTGTTCGGTGGAATTCGGCCATCCACTGCAATCTGATATACTCAGCATGTCTCTACGAAAGGCATCTATTGCGGCCTTGGGACGTTATGCCGACTCATGCAACGTTAGGTTGGGTTAGGCTTTGTCTGGTTATCTCAGGTTATCCTCGACCATTGGGCTATGCACTGAAACTGCATGGATATCTGTTATCTACTGTGCTGTAGTATATTGCGCTAGGCCCTGGGGAGGTCATCAATGACTGTGTAGGGCCACTAAGTGTGGATAGCTTGCGTTTGGTTACGCTATGTTTGGCAAGGTTAGGACAGGACAGCTTTGAATTTGTGCTATGCACTCCCATGCGGTTGATTGCTGCGCTCCACTGTGACCTAATATGCCCTGCTTTGCTCTGAGAAGGCCAAAAATAGTGACCGCGGCGCGTTAGGTTGAGTTAGGTTTCGTTTATATAGGTTAGCTTTGGATATCCTAGACTTTTGTGCTCTACACTGGAATAAGTTGTGTCTTTGAGCTCTACTGGGCTCTATTATATTCTGCTTGGCTGTGGGGAAGCAGTCATTGAGGTCGCGACATCTTTGGTTGAGATAGGATACGTTTCGTTATGTTATGCTTGCTTAGGTTAGGTTCGGATAGCATGGACTTTTCTGCTATACACTGCTATTCTGTGGATTCCTGCGCTCTGCTCTCCTCTAGCGTGCTTTGCTTGACCCTGCGGAGGCCAGCAATACTGGTTCCGGCACGTTAGGTTCAGTTATATTACTTTCCCCTAGGTTATGTTAAGTTGGGTTAGGTTAGGATATCTTCGGCTTTTGTGCCCCACACAGGCATTATATGGGTTTATGTGCCCTTCTGCGCTCTATCATATTGCGCTTGTCTCCGCGGACCACAGCAGTAGTCACCGCGGCTGGATACGTTGAGGTATGTTACGTTTGGTTAGGTTAGTTTATGACAGGTTTGGCTAGGATATCTTATACTTTTGTGCTACTCACTGCAATGCGTACGATTTCTACGCTCTACTGTGCTCTAGCATATCCTGCCTGCTTCTGCGTATGCCAGCAATAGTGGTCTCGACAAGTTAGGTTGTGTTGCTTTACGTTTGGGGTGGTTAGGTTCTTCTGGAGTAAGTTTGGATTGCTTTCACTCTCGTGCTATACAATGTTACTCATGGATTTCTGTGTTCCGCTGTGCCCTACTAAACTCTGCTCGGGCTGTGGGGGGAGAGTAATTGTGGTCTCGGCACGTTAGGTTCGGTTATGCTACGTCCATTTATGTTTGGCTTGGTTATGGTAGCTTTTGCCATATGCGCCGTCGTTCGGTACATTTCTACGCTCTACTGTGCTCTGATTCGCTCTGCCTGGCTCTGGAGGGGTGGGGGGGGGG
>NW_016909943.1:80672-98332 GCF_001483705.2 Eufriesea mexicana
CATTGACTATTGCGCTATATACTGCTATTTGATGAACGTCTGCGCTGAACTGTGCTCTAATGTTCTCTGCTTCTCTCTGGGGAGACCAGCAATAGTGGTCTCGGCACGTAAGGTTAAGCAAGGTTACGTTTTGCTATAATACGTTAGGATAGGTTACGACGGGTTAGCTTTGACATGTGTGTCATACACAGCTATTCGGCGTATTTCTACGCTCTATAATGCTCCGCTCTACTCTGCGAGATGCTGGGGTGGCAAGTAATAGTGGTCGCGGCACGTTAGGTTGAGTTTGGTTACATTTGGTTTTTACAATTGGACAGGATAGGAGAGGACACCATTGACTTTTGCGCTGTGCGCTGCTATTCGGACGTTTCCTGTGTTCTCCATTGCTCAGCTTTGCTCTGCTTGGCTCCCGTGTGGCCAGCAATAGTGGCCGTGGCACGCCAGCTTGATCTAGGTTACGCGCGTCTAGTTTAGGTTAGGATATGTTAGGTTGTCGTAGCATTGACATTTGTGCTATACACTGCCATTTGGTGGATTTCTGCACTGTACTGTGGTCTAGCTTATTCTGCTTGGCTCTGGAAATGTCAGCAATAGTGGTCTAGACACTTTAGGTTGAGCTATGCTGCGTTTGGATATGTTACGTTTGGTTAGGTTAGAATAGGGTAACCTTGACTTTTGTGCTATACACTGCTATTCCGTGCACTCCTGCGCCCTCCACCGCACTACTATAGTCTGCTCGACCCTGGCGAAGCCAGCAATAGCGATCGTGTAACGATAAGTTGTGTTATATTACGTTTGGTTCGGCTAGGTTAGTCTACGTTTGGTTAAGGTGGCTTCGACTTTTGTGATACACACTGCTATTCGGATGCCGCTTGCGCTCTAATGCGCTCTAGTGTATTCTGCTTGTCTCTGTGGCAGCTTGCAATAATGGTCTCGGCACGTATGGTTAAGCTATGTTACGTTTGGTTATATCGCGTTAGGACAGGTTAGGACAGCATAGCTTTGACTTTTGCTGCATGTACTGCTATTTGGTGGATTTCTACGCCCTGCATTGTTCTACTATACCCCGCTAGACTCTGGATAGTCTAGAAATAGTGGTCGCGGCATGCTTGGTTGGTTTATGTTGCGTCTGGTTATACCGCGGTTGGCTAGGTCAGGACAGGGAAGCTTCGACCTTTGTGCTGTACGCTGATATTCGAACGATTTCTACGCTCTACATAGCTCTACTATACTCTGCCCTACTCTGGGGAGGCCAATAAAAGTGGTCACGGCACTTTAGTTCTAGTCATGTTACATTTGGTTACGTTACGTTTTGTTAGTGTAGGAGATGATATCTTTGACCTTTGTGTTGTTTACCTCTATTCTGCGTATTTCAGCGGTATACTATGATCTCATGTGGTCAGCTTGTCTTTGGGAAAGGCAGCAACATTGGTCTCGGCATGTTATATTGATTTAGGCAACGTTCGTTTGGGTTAGTTTAAGCCAGGTTAGGTTAGGGTATCTTTGATTTTTGCGCTTTACACTGCAACGTCGCGGATTTGCGTACTCTAGGGCGCTCTATTCTTTTCTACTTCGCTCTGGGGAGGTCAGCAGTAGTGGTGCAATTCGGGTCGATGTAGTTAGGTTACGTTTGGTTATGTCATGTTTGACTAAGTTAAGCTAGGACAGCTTAGAGTCTTGGGCTATACACTGCTATTCGGTGGATCTATGCGCTCTGCTGTGAAGTAATATGCTCTGCTTTCCTCTGGGTAGGCCAGAAGTAATGGCTGCGGCGCTTCAGTTGGGGCTGTGTTACGTTTGGTCAGGTTAGGTTTGGATATCTTCGACTTTTGTGCCATACTCTGCTATACGGTGGCTTCCTGCACTCTGCTGTGCTCTGCTCGAATATGGGAAGGCCAGCAATAGGATTCTCGGCACCCTAAGTTCTGCTGCGCTACGTTTGTGCATGTTACTATTTAATAGGCATGTACAGGATAGCTTTGACCCTTGTACTATACTCCGTTGTTCGGAGGATTTCCGATATGTACAGCCTGGCAGCCAGCAATTGTGGTCTCGGCACGTTTCGCTGAGTTTGGGCTACGATTGGTTTGGTTAGGTTAGGCCGTGCTAGGTTAGGATATCTTTGACTTCCGTGCTGTACACAGGAATGCGGTATACTTCTACGCTCTACTGTGCTCCAGTATGTTCTGCTTGTGTCTGGGGGAGCCAGTAATTGTGGTCTCCGCGCCCTAGTTTGAGATAAGATGCGTCTCGTTGGTCACGTAAGCTCAGGTTTGGTTTGATTAGCTTCGACTTTTCTGCTACACATTGCGAGTCTATGGATTTCTGCGCTCTGCTCTCGCCTAATATGCTTCTCTTGACACCGTGGATGCCAGAAATACTGATAGCGGCACGTTAGGTTGAGATAGATTACGCTCGGTTGGGTAATGTTAAGTTGGTTTTGGTCAGAGTAGCATAGAGTCTTGAGCTCAACGCAGATATTCTATGGATTTGTGTGCTGTACTGTGGTCTATCATATCCAACATGTCTCTGGGGAAGTCAGCAGTAGTGTTAGCGGCACGTTATGTTGGGTTATGCTACGTTAGGTTATGTTAGGTTAAGACAGGTTGGGCTAGCATGACTTCGACTTATGTGCTATAAGCTGTTATTCGGTGTGTTCCTGCGCTCTACTGTAATCCAATATGTTCTGCTCTGCTCTGGGGTGGCCAGAAACGTTGGCCGCAGCGCTTTAGGGAGAGTTATGTTACATTCGGTTTGGTTAGACTTGTTTGAGTTAGGATATGATATCTTTGACTTTTGTGCTCTACAATGAGATGCGGTCGATTTCTGCGTCCTTCTGGTCTCTAGTATGTCTGATTGGCTCTGGGGAGGCCATTAATAGTGGTCTCGCAATATTAGGTTGAGATACGCTACGTTTGCTTCGGTTATGTTGGCTAGGTTTAGCTATGGATTGCTACGACTTTTCTGCTATAGACTTCGATTCTATTGAGTTCTGCCCTCCACTCACATCTATTATGCTGTGCTTAGTTCCTTGGAGGCCAGAAGTACTATTCACGGCACGTCAGGCAGGGTTAGACTACATTTGGTCTGGTTAGAATGTTTTGGGTTAGGCCAGGGTAGCTTTAACTTTTGTGCTCAACGCAGCTATCCTATGGACTCCTGCGCTCTACTGTGCTCTAGTATGTTTGGCTTGGTTGTGGGGTTGCCAGCAATGGATATTTCCGCTCATTAGGTTCAGTTATTCTACGTTTGGATAGGTTAGGTTAGGTCCTGCTGGTCCCGGCACGTTAAGTTGAGTTAAGCTACGTTCGGTTAGGTCTGGTTTGGTTAGGTTTGGTCAAGAGGCCTTTGCCGCTTCTGATTAAACAGCAATTCGTTGGATTTCTTCGCTCTGCTGGGTTCTGCTATATTACGCTTTGCTCCGCGAGGCCAGCAATATTGATCTCGGCGGAATATGTTGAGTTAGGTTGCGTTTGGTTGTGATAGTTTTTTCTAGGTCAGGTTAGGATACCATTGACTTTTCTGCTGTTTATTGCCATTCTATGGACTTCTGCGCTCTACGCTCATCTAATATGTTATTCTTGTCTCTGGTGAGGCCAGCAATGGCGGCTTCGGCGCGTTAGGTTTGGTTAGATTACATTTGGCTTGGCTAGGTTAGGTTTGGTTTGGTTAGGATAGCTTTGACTTTTCTGCTTTACGATGCGATTTCATGGATTTCCGTGCCTTATTCTTCTCTAATATGTTCCACTCGTATGTTTGGGGGCCAGCAATAGCTTTCGCGGCACGTTAAATGGAGTCCCGTTACTTTCGGTTGTGTTTCGATTGGTTATGTTAGGATAGGATAGCCATGGGCTTTGTGCTATACACAGCTATTCGGTGCATTTCTGCGCTATCCTGTGCTCCAGTATGTTCTGCTTGGCGCTGGGGCGGCAGCCGTTGTGTCATCGGCACGTTGGCTTTATCTCTGTTACGTTCGGTTATGTTACGTTTGGCAACGTTATGGCAGGGTTGCTTTGACTTTTGTGCTATATTCTGTTTTTCGGTGGATTTCTGCGCCCTACTGCGTTTTAGTATGTCTTGCTTGGTTATGGGGAAGCCAGGAATAGTGGTCTCACCACGTTACGTTGAGCTACGCTACGATTGGTTGGTTCAGGATAGTTCATGCAGGGAATGGCTTTTCTTGACTCCCTTGTTATGCACTGTAATTCGGCGGGTTTCTGCGCTCTACCGTTCCCTAGCATATTATGCTTGTCTCTGGGGAGGCCAGCAGTAGTGTCCTAGGAACGTTAGTTTTAGTTCGGTTTCGTTCGATTACGTTACGTTTGGTTAGGTTAGGATAGGGTAGCTTTGACTTTTGTGCCATACGCTGCTAATCTATGGACCCCTGCGTAGTCAAGCATACGCTAGCTCAACACTTCGTGCCGCGACCACTGTTGCTGGTCTCCCCAATGGCAAGCAGAGTATAGTAGAGCACAGTAGAGCATAGAAATCCACCGAAAATCAATTTGTGCCACGAAAGTCATATCTATCCAAGCCTAACCCAAGCTAGCGTAACGTAGCCAAACGTAGCCTAATTCAACATAACCGCCCGAGACCAACGTTAATGGCCTACACGGAGTTGGGCAGAGTATAGTAGAGCGACGTAGGATGTAGAAATCCGCCGAACGACAGTGTATAGCACAAAAGCCAAAGCTACCCACTCCTAACCTAATCAAGCGTAACATAATCGATCACAAAATGACTGAGACTAACGTGCCGAGGCTAATACTGCTGGCACCCACATAACCAAGCAGACGATACTAGGGCACAGCAGGGCGCAGAGATACACCGAATAGCAGTGTATAGCACAGGAGTCAAAGCTATCATAACCAAACTTAACGATACCTAACCTAACCAAACGTAACCTAGTTAAACCAAACGTGCCTCGAACGCTGTTGCTGGCCTCCCCGGAGAGAAGCGGATGCTAGTAGAGCAACGTAGTGTACAAATATCGAACTAAAAGCAGTGTATAGCGCGAAAGTCGAAGGTATCCCAACCTAACACAAACAAACCTAACCTAACCAAACGTAACATATCTCAACGTAACGCGCTACGGCCACTATCTCTGGAACTCCCTGAGCAAAGCAGGGTACACTAGATCACAGCAGAGCGCAGAAATTCACCGAAGAACACTGCACAACACAAAAGTCAAAGCTACCCTGGCCTAAGCTTACCAAACGTAACATGACACAACCTAACACACCGCGGCCAATATTTCTGGCTTCCCCAGAGCAAAGCAGAGCATATTAGAACACAGCAGAGCGGAGAAATCTACCGAAATGCAGTATGTGGCACAAAAATTAAAGGTGCCCTATCCTAACCTAACAAATCGTAACACCACAGAACGTAACTAAACACAACCAAACGTGCCGCCACCAATAATGCTGGCCTTCCCAGAGCCAAGCAGAACACATTCGTGGAGAGTGGTGCGCAGAGATAAATAGAATCGCAGTGCACAGCAGAAAAATCATGGATGCCCAAGCCTAACCAAAGTCAACATATCCTAACATAACGTAGCCTAACTCAGCATAACGTGCCGCGACAAGTATTGCTGGCATACCTCGGACCAAGCAGAATATAGTAGAGCACAGTCGAAAGCCGAAACCCTCTGAACAGCAGTCTATAGCACAAAGGTCGTGGATAGACTGGCCGAGATTAGCCTAATATAACCATACCAAACGTAACGCAACTGAACCTAATGTGCCGAGACAACTATTGCTGGTCTCCCCAGAGCCAACTAGAATATACCAGGGCACAGTAGAGCGCATAAGTCAGCGGCATTGTCGTGTATAGCACAAAAGTGGAAGATATTCTATCGTAACATAACCAAACGTAACGCATCCAAACGTAACGTAGCTCAACCTAACATAAAGAGACTACTATTGCTGGCCTCCGCAGAGACAAGCAGAATGTACTACAGCAGAGTAGTGCGCAGAAATCCACCACATTGAAGTGAATAGCACAAAGTCCGTAGATATCCTGACCCAATATGGCCTAACAGATCCTACCAAAACGTAGCGTTGCTCAACATGACGTGTCGCTACCAATGCTCCTGGCCCACCCAGAGCAAGGCAGAATATAGTAGAGCTGGGTAGATCACAGGGATCCACCGAAGAACAGTGTATTGCACGAAGGTCAAAGCTAACCTGACCAAATATTACCCAACATGTCCTAACCGATCGCAACATAACTAGGCCCGAAGTTCCGCGGCCAGTACTGCTTGCCCACACAGAGTCGAGCAGAGTATAGTAGAGCAATGTAGAGCACTGAGATCCACCAAATGGCAGTGTATCGCACATAAGACGATGATCACCTAACATAACCTTACCCAGCCGAGCGCACTATGGCCCAACGCAGTGTGCTGCGATCACTTCTGCTGTCCACCCAAGAGCCAGGCATAATGCAGCAGAGCGGAGTAGATCACAGAAGTCCACTTGACAACAGTGTATGGCACGAAAGTCAAAACTAGCCTGACCAAACTTAACCGAACATATCCTAAGCTAACGTAACCTGACTTGACATGACGTGCCAGGACCAGCATTGCTCGCCCACCCAGGGGCGTGCTGAGTATAGTATAGCAATGTAGATCGCGGCAATTTTCCATATAGCAGTGTACAGCACATAGCTCAAGGAATCCACACCGATCATTCCTAGCCTGACCTAACGAAACGTAACATAGCTCAGCCTAACCTACCGATGCCACTATGACTGGCCACACCAGAGCCAAGCATAACACGTTAGAGCACATTGCACGGTAGATGTCCGCGGAATAGCTTATCGCGAAAGTCAAAGAAGCCTGTCCTAACGTAGCCAAACGTGACATATACGAACGTAGTCTAACTCAACTTAACATGACGAGACAAACATTGCTGGCCTTCACAGAGCCAAGCGGAAAATATGAGGAAGCAGTAGGGAGCAGAAATCCGCGGAAAGCGGTGTACAGCACAAAGGTCTGAACTATATTATCCAAACATCACTGAACGTAACATAACCGAACGTAGCATAGCTCAACCTAACGTGTCGAGACCAATATTGTTGGCCTCCCAAGAGACAAGCAGAAAATACTAGAGCGCAGCAGAGCGCAGAAATCCACCGCATCGCAGTGTGTAGTACAAAAGTCAAACATACCCTGACCTAACCTACCCGAACCTAGCGTAATAAGACATAGCGTGCCGCGATCGCTATTTATGGACTTCGTGGAGCCAAGCAGAGCGCATTAGAGCAAAGCAGAGCGCAGAGATCCACCGAATGGCAGTGTGTAGCACAAAAGTCAGATCAGCCTATCCTAACCTAGCTAAACGTAAGATACCCAAACGTAACCCAACACAACCTCACATGACGAGACCATTACTGCTGGCCTCCACAGGGAAAAGCAGGGTGTACTAGAGCACAGTAAAGCGCAGAAATCCGCAGTATTGCAGTGAATAGTACAAAAACCGTAGATATCCTTGCATAACCTGACGTAACGTAACCTAACCAAACGTAGCATCAATCAACATAACGTGCCGCGAACACTGCTCCGGGACTCCCCATAGCCAAGCACAAGGTAGTAGAGCACAGTAGATCGCAGGAATCAATATGAAAGTAGTATATTGCGCGAAAGCTAAAGCCATCCAAACAAAACATTTCCTAACCTGTTCAAGTAAAGCGTAACCTGACCAAAGCTAACATGCCACGGCCACTACTGCTCGCCACTCCACAGTCGGTTGGGTTATAGTAGAGCAATTCCGAGCGCGGAAATCCCCCTGATTGCAGTGTACAGCACAAGAGGCAAAGAAATACTAACCGAACGTTCCTAGCCGAACCCAACGAAACGAAACCAAACTCACTCTAACGTGACCAGAACACAATTGCACGCCTCGCCAGAGCCAAGCAGAACGTATTGGAGCACAGTGGTGCGCAGAATCCCACTGCATTGCAGTGGCAATGACAAAAGCGAGAGATACCCTAACATAACCTACCAAAGGTATTGTAACTCAACGTAGCGTGACGAAACCAATACTACTGACATCCCCATAGGCAAGCAGAAGATGCTAGGCTGCATTAGAAAATAGGAATCACCCGAACAGCAGTGTACTGCGCAAATGTCGAGGCTATCGCATCCCAACCTGGCCAAGCGTAACATAGGCACGCATAACAGCATTAAACCCAACGCGTCGAGACCACTTTTGCTGGCACCGCCAGAGCCATCCGGTATATACTATGGCACAGTCGAGCGCAGAAATCAGCCGCGTCGCATTATTTAGCACATAAGTCAGAGCTATCCTGTCCTAACATAACCAATACGCATAACCAATCGCAACATATCACAACAGGATGTCCCGCGTCCACTACTTCTGGCCTCCACAGGGACAAACAGATTGCACTGGAGCACAGTAGGGCTCAGAAACCTACCAAACTACTGTGAATAGCATAAAAGCCGTAGATAACATAACATAACCTGACCTAATATAACCTAACCGAGAGGAGCATAACACAACATGAAGTTCCGCAACCACTGCTCCTGGCTTTCCCAGAGCAACGCGGAATGTAGTAGAGCACTGTATATCACAAGAATCCACCGAAAGCAGTGTATGGCACGAAAGACAAGGCTGTCCTAACCGAACTTAACTTAACCTAACCTAACCAAGCGTAGCGCAACTAAACGTAGCGTGCCACGGACACTATCGCCGGCATGCCGTGTGTCGAGCAGGGTATAGTAGAGAAAAGTGGAGCGCACAAATCTACCGCATAGACGAGTATAGCACAAAAGTCGAAGAAATACTGACTAAACATCCCTAACCTAACACAACGAACCGTAACATAACGAAAACTAACGAGCCGCGAAAATTATTACTGGCCGCCCCAGATCCAAGCAGAACATGTTAGAGCACAGTGGTGGACAGAAATCCTTCGACTAGCAGCGTATGGCACAAAAGGCTAAGCTACTCCATACTAATCTAACCAAACGAAACATAATCAAACGTGTCTAAGCTTAACCTAACGTGCCGCGACTATTAGGTCACTATTGCTGACCTCCCCATAGTCAACCAGAATACACTGGAGCACAGCGGACCACAGAAATCATCTGCGTTGCAATGTAAAGCACAGAATGGTAGATAACCCAACTTAACCTGACATAACCTAACCAAGCCAAACGTAGCAAACTAGACATTACTTGCCGAAACCACTATTGCTGTCCTTCCCAGAGCTAAGCTGAACGTATCAGATCACCGTTTATAAGCTGAAATCCACCGAATAGAAGTGTGTGGCAAAAAAGTCAAAGCTACTCTCCGAGACAAATGAATCGTATCACACCCGAACGCACACTAACTTAACATAACGTGCAACAATCACTATTGCTGGCCATCGAAGCTTCGAGCAGAGAATAGCAGAACCATGTAGAGCGTAGAAATCCAGCGAATAGCAGTGCATATCACAAATGTCTACGCCATTCTGTCCTAACCGTTACAAAGGTAATAAAGCCAAACGTAACCAAGCATAACCTAACGAGCAGATACCACAACTGCTGGAATCCCCAGAGCAAAGCAGAATACACTAGAGCATAGTAGACCGCAGGGAGCCATCAAATAGCAGCGAATAGCACAAATGTCAAAGATACACTAACCTCACCTGACCCATCCTAACCCAACAAAGCGTTGGTTACCTAAACCTAACGAGTCGTGGCCACTATTGCTTGACTCCCCATCGCAAAGCAGAACATTTTAAAGGAGAGTAGGGCGCAGAAGTCCAAGGAATGGGAATGTATAACAGAAGAATGGAAGCTGTCCTATACCAACCGGGACTAACCTAACCTGGCTAAACTTAACCAAACAAAGCCTAAGGTGCCGAAACCACTATTGCTGGCCTCCCCAGAGCCAAGTAGGATATGAGAGAGCACTGCAGAGCGTAGAAACCGACGGAATTGCAGTGCATAACACAAATGTCAAAGATATCCTAACCTAACCTCATCAAGCCTAACTGAACCAAGGCTTGCCTAACACAGTATATCGCGCCAAAACCACTATTTCTGTCTCCGCGAGCGCCAAGCTGATCATATCAGACCACAGCAGAGCGCCGAAATCCACCGAATAGCAGTGCATAACACAGAAGTCGAAGCTATCCTCTCCGAAACGAAGAAATATTAACGTAGCCAAACGTACCATAAATTGCAGCGACCACTATTGCTGGCCACCACAGAGTCGAGCAGAGTATAGCCGAGCACAGTAGAGCGCATAAATCCGCCGAATAACAATCTTTGCCGAGAAGGTCAAAGCTACCCAAACCTAATGCATACAACCATAGCATAACCTAACGTAGCCTAACTCAACCTGCCGTGTCGAGACCACTACTGCTGGCATCCCCGGAGACAAGCAGAGCACATTAGAGCACAGTACGGAGCAGAAGTTCCACGAATAGCAGTGTATGGCGCAAAAGTCAAAGTTATCTTATCCTCGCCCAACCTAACGTAACATAACCTAGCGCAACATGATCCAACCTAACGTACCTAGACCGCTTTTGCTGGCCTCCCCAGTGCCAAGCGGAATATACCGGAGCACAGTTGAGCGCAGAAATGCAACGAATAGCAGTGTGTACTACGAAAGAAGAAGCTAACCTAACCCAAACTAACATACCCAACCAAACGTGGTCGAACGCAACCTAACGTGCTTAGAACACAATTGCTGACTTCCACAGATACAACCAGAATATACTAGGCCACAGTAGAGCGCAGAAGTCCGCCGCATGGTAGTATAAAGCAGAAAGGTCAAAGATACCATTTCCTAATCCGTCCTAACCTAACCCAAGCATACGTAGCCTAACTCAGAGTAGCGTGCCGATGCCACTCTTGCGAACACTTCCAGAGACAAGCTGAACACATCAGAACACAACGGATTGCAGGAATCCGCCGAATATCAGTGTACAGAAGAATAGTCGAAGTCACCCAAACCTAGCCATAGCTAACACAACCAAACCAAACGTAGCCTACATCAACCTAATAGGGCGACACAAGTATTACTTGCCTCTCCAGGGCCAAGCTGTACATACTATCGCACAGTAGATGCCAGAAGTCCACCGCATATGTATGTACAGCACAAAAGTCGATGGCATCCTGTCCTAACCAAAACAAACCTAACCTAACGTAACGTAACATAACAATACATGACGCGCAGCGGCCACTGTTTATGCCCCCCCCCCCCGTGCAAAGCAGAGCATATAAATCGCAGTAGAGCGCAGAAATCCACCGAATGTCAGTGTGTAGCCTAAAAGTCAAAGCTAACCTCCCCTAACCTAGTCAAATCTAATCTGAACAAACGTAACATTACTCAACCTTTCGTGCCGGGACCACAATCACTGGCCTCGCCAGAGGCGAGCAGAGTATAGTAGAGCACAGTAGAGGGCAGGAATCTGCCGAATAGCAGTGTATACTACTGTCAAGGTAATACTTACCAAACCTAGCCTTTCCTAACCTAGCCAAACGTAACCAAACTAAACGTATCGCACTGCGAACACTATTGCTTGCCACTCCAAAGTCGAGCAGAGGATACTAGCGCAGTGAAGTTCGCCGTCATACACCGAATATCAGTGTACAGCACAAACGCCTAAGTTAACGTATCCCAACCTAACCGAACGTAACATAGCCAAACGTGACCTAGCCCAACCCTTTGTGCATAGGCCAATGCTGCGGGCCTCCCCAACGCCAAGCAGAACATATTAGACAAGAGTAGAGAGCAGGAGTCCGTAGATAGGTGAGTCAAGAAGAAATGTCAAGGCTATTCTAACATAACCCAAATGAAGCTAACCAAACCAGGCGTTAGATATCACAGGCTAACTTTCCGAGGCCATCATTGTTGCCATCCCAGAAACAAGTAGAACACATTGCAGTACAGGAGAGAGTATATGTCCGCCGAATAAGCATTTTACAGAAAAAAAGTAAAAGATATCCTGTCCTATCCTAGCCAAACGTTACATAACCGAACGTAGTCTAACAGAAACTAACGTGCGGGGGCCACTATTGCTAGCTGCCGCAGAGCCAAGGAGTATATACTACGTACAGTAGAGCACAGAAATGACGAGCATTGAAGTTCATGTCACAGGAGTCGAAGGTATCCTGACCAAACCTAACCAAAGCCTAACATAACCGAACGTAACATAACGCAAACTAACGTGCCGCCACCAATATTGCTGGTTACCCAAGAGACAAACAGAACGCATTTGGGGGAGTACATCGCAGAAATCCACTGAATCGCTGTGTTTAGCAAATAGTCATAGCTATCCGAGTCTAACACATACAAACGTAACCTAACCAAACATAGGATATCATAACATAACGAGCCGCGGCCTCTATTGCTGGTTTCCCCAGAGAAAAGCAGAACATATAAGGGCACAGTGGAGTGCAGAAATCTAACGAATGTCAGAGTATAGCCATCTCAGAGTCGAAGCTTTCCATACCAAACCGAGCCTAACCTGACCTAACCAAAAGCAACCTACTTCAACCTAACGTGCCGAGGCCACGATTGCTGGCCTCACCAGAGCCAAGCAGGAAATATTACAGCAGAGTACATCGCAGTAGTCTACCGAATTGCAGTGTACAGCACAAAACTCGAATCTACCCTATCCTAACCGGACCAAGCGTAACGAATACAAACGTAACGTAGCTCAACCTAACGTGCCGAGAGCACTATTGCTTGCAACGCCAGCGCCAAGCGGAACACAATAGAGCACTGTAGAAGGTAGAAATTCCGCGGAAAGCAGTGTACAGCACAAAAGTCAAAGCTAACATATACTAACATAACCAATCGTCACAATGCGAAACGTAACATAACTCAAACCTGCGTGCCGAGGCCGCAGTTGCTGGCCCTGCAGGACCAAGAAGAATGTACTGGAGGAAAGGGGAGCGCAGAAATCCACAGAATCGCAGTGTATAGCTGAAAAGTCAAAACTATCCAAGCCAAAGCCCAGCAAACATAGCCTAACTAAACGTAGGTTAACTACACGTAAAGTGCCGAGACCGACATTGCTGGCCTCCCCTGAGCCAAGCAGAACATACTAGAGCACTGTAGTGCGCAGAAATGCACAGAAAAGCAGCGTGCAGCAAAAAAGTCGTAGCTATGCTATCGTAACATAACAAATCTTGACACAACCAAACGCAACCGCTCTCTGCTTAACGTCCGGCGGACACTATTACTGGCATCCCCAGCGCCGAGCAGAACATATTGGAGGGGAGTGGAACGTAGAAATACATAGAATCGCAGTGTATACCACAAAAGTCAAAGCTACCATACCCTAACCTAACCAAACTTAACATAATCGAACGTAACCGAACACAACCTAACGTGCCGAGGGCGAGGCTGCTGGCCACCGCGTAGCCAAGCAGAATATGCTAGAGGCGAGTAGAGCGCTGAACTCCATAGAATGGCAGTGCACAGCACAATAGTCGGCGCTACCGTATCCTTACGTTACCAAACGTAACACAGCCGAAAGTAACATAACCCAAACGAACGTGCCGCGACCACTACTGCTGGCGTCCCAAGAGACAGGCAGAATACGCTATAGCACAGTAGAACGCAGGCGTCCATAGAAGAGAAGTGTTGTACACATAAGTCAAAGCCCTCCAAACCTAGCCCTGCCCAACCTAACGAAATCAAACGTAATCAAATTCAACATAACAAGCCGAGACCAATATTTCTGGCCCTCACAGTACCAAGCTGAACATACTAGAGCACTGTAGGGCGCTGAAATTCACCGAATAGCAGTGTATAGCACAAAGGTCTAAGCTATCCAAGCCTAACTTATAGGATCACTACAAAACCAAACGTAACCTAACTCAACCTAACGTGCCCAGACCACAATTGCTGACCTCCACAGAGCAAAGCAAAATATGCTAGAGTACAGTAGAGCGCAGTATTCCTTCGAACAGCGGTTTATACCACGAAAGTCAAACCTAACCTATCCAAACCTAACATAAATCAACGTAACATAACAAAACGCATCATGGCTCAGACTAACGTTCCGAGAGCGATATTGCTGGCCACCGCCTAGCGAAGCAGAATGTACAAGAGCACAGTGGAGCGTAGAAATCAGCCGAATAGCTGTGCATAGCACAAAAGTAATAGCTGTACTGTCCAAACTTAGCCTAACCTAACCTACACGAACGCAACCTAACGCAAAGTAGCGTGCCTAGATCACTATTGCTGGTCTTCCCAGTGGCAGGCTGAACATACTAGAGCACTGTAGCGCGCCGGAACCTACCGAATAGCAGTGTATAGCGCAAAAGACGGAGCTATCACCTCCTGGCGTAGCCAAACGTAATATAACCTAACGTAAGCTAACATAGCCTAACGTGCAGCTACCGCGATTGCTGGCATCCTCACGGCAAAGCAGAACATATTAGTGTATAGCAGATTGCAGAAGTCCATAGAATAGCGGTGTATATCAGAAAACCCTAAGCAACCCATGCCTAACCCAAACCAACATAACCTAACCGAACGTAGCATAACTCAAACTAACGTGCCGAGCCCACAATTGCTGGCATGCTCAGAGACAGGCAGAGCATATTAGAGCAGAGTAGAGCGCAGAAGTCCACCGAACAGCGGGCCGTAGCATGAAAATCAAAGCCATCCAAACCTGACTGAAACAAAGATAAAATAGCCGAATGCAACCTGACACAACCTGTCGTACAGCGACCACTATTGCTGGCCTCCCAGGAAACGAGAAAAGTACAGAGAGCAATCTAGAGGGAAGATATACACCGAAAGGTAGCGTTTAGCGCAAAAGTCGAAGTTATGCTATACAAACCTGGCAAAACGCGAAATAGACAAGCATATGCTAATCGAACCTAACGTGCCTCGACCATCATTGCTGGCGCCCGCATCGCCAAGCAGGACATATTAGAGGAGAGTATAGTGAACAAGACCATTAAATGGAATTTTATGGCAGAAGAGTCAATGCTATCCTCACCTTACACAAACAAACCTAACAAAAACGAACGTAACCTGACTATAATCTTCGTGCCGAAACCATCATTGCTGGCCACCTCAAAGTCGAGCAGAGCATAGTAGAGGATTACGGAGCTCAGAGATCCACCGAATAGCAGTGTACGGCACAAAAGTCAAAGTTACCCTATCATAGCCAGACCAAACGTGGTATAACCAAGCGCAACATTATCCAAACTACTGTGCCTTGACCACTTCTGCTGGCCACCCAAGTGCCCAGCAGAACATGACAGACCACAGTAGATCGCAGGAATCCACAGAATAGCAGTGTATATCACGAAAGCAAAAGCCATGCGACCATAACCCAGGCAAACGTAACCTAACCGAACTTGGATATACTAAACCTATCGCGCAGAGACCACTATTTCTGGCATCCACAGAGTACAGCAGAGTATAGCAGAGCATTGTAGAGGGTACAAACGTCAAGTCTCCCCTATCCTAACCTGACCAAATTTAATATAATATTACGTATTATAGCTTAACCTAACGCGCCGCAACTACTATTGCTGGTAACCCCAGAGACAAGCAGAACATACTAGAGCACAGTAGAGCGCACAAATCCAACGAATAATTCATAGTGCAAAAGCCGAAGCCACCATGACTAAACCTAACCCGACATTGCCTAACCGAACGTAACATTCCACTAACCACCGTCCCACGACCACCATTGCTGGCTACCGCAGAATCGACCAGAGTACAGTAGAGTAATGTGGATCGCAGATAACCATTGAGTAGCCGTGTATAGTGCAAAAGTCAAAGTTACCCTATCCTAACCTAACCATACGTAACGTAACCAAGCGAAACAGAATCCAACCCAACGTGCCAAGACCACTATTGCTGTCCTCCACAGTGCCGAGCAGAACACGCCAGAACAGAGTAGAGCGCAGAAATCAGTCGAATAGCAGTGTATATCACGAAAGTCAGATCTACCCTGTCCTAACCTAAACAAGCGTGACATAACCAAACGTAACCTAACTCAACCTAAAGTGCCGAGACCACTACTGCTGTCCTCGCCAAAGCCATGCAGAATATACCGGAGATCTGTAGAGCGCAGAAGATGACCGCATTCCAGTGTACAGCACAGACGTCAAAGTTATCCAAACCTCACGCAGACAAACCTAATCTAACCAAACTAAACCTAACCCAATCCAAATTGGCGAGGCCACAATTGCTGTCCTCCCCAGTGTCGAGCAGAGTACAGTAGAGCACAGTAGAGCGCAGAAATCCATCGTATAACAGTGTCCACCACGAAAGTCTGAGTCGTCAAGCCCAAACAGAAACAAACATAACCTAGCAATACGTAACCAAACACAGCCTAACGAGCCGAGACCACTCTAACTGGAATCTCCAGAGCGAAGCAGAATATGCTAGATCGCAGTAGATCGCAGAGAGCCACCGAATAGCACCGTATAAGACAAAAGTCAAAGCTATCCTCTCCTAACATGTCCAAACTTAATATAGTCAAACGTATCCTAACTTAACCGAAAGTGCCGGCACCACTATTACTAGAACCCTCAGAGCCAAGCAGTATTTACTAGAGCACAGTAGAGCACGGGGAGCCACCATATAGCAGCGTGGAGCAGAAAAGTCAAATGCCTCCTAACCTAACCTTACCTCACCTAACCTATCCATACGGGGACTATCTATACCTAACACGCCGAGGCCACTATTTCTGGCTTCCACAGTGTCAAGCAGAACATATTAAAGCTCAGTGGAGCGCAGAAAACCAACGAACGGCAGTCTATAGCACAAAAGTCGAAGCCACCATAACTAAACCTAACCCAACCCGGCCTAATCAAACGTAACCTAACTCAACCTGTCGTGTCACCACCACTGCTGCTTGCCACACCACGGTCGAGCAGAGTATAGCGGGGCAATGCATAGCGCAGTAAAAAACCGAATAGCAGCGCATAGCGCGAAAGAGGAAGTTACTCTCTCCTAACCTAACCAATCGTAACGTACCCAAACGTAACCCAACGCAACCTAAAGTTCAGCGACCATTATTGCCGACATCACCAGAGACGAGCAGATTGTAGTGGAGCAGATTGTAGCGCGGAAACTCAAGGAATAACAGTCTTTGCCGGGAAAGTCAAAGCAATCCATACCTAACACAAATAAGCATAACCTAACCAAACGTAACCTAACACAATCTAGCGTGCCGAGACCACTATTGCTGCCGATCCCCCCGTAGCCGTGCAAAGCATATTAGAACACAGTAAACCGCGGAAATCCACCGAACGGCAATGTATAGCGCAAAAGTCAGATCTACCCTGCCTTAACCTAATCAAACGTGTCATAACCAAACGTAACCTAACTCAAACTAACGAGCCGTGACCACTATAGCTGGCTACCTCAGAGCCAAGCAGAATATACTAGAGAACAGTAGAGCGCAAAGGACGACCGCATTCCGATGTACAGCACAGAAGTCAAAGAAACCTTAACCGAACGCGGACAAACCTAATCTAACCACACGCAACCTAACACAACCTGACGCGGCGGGAGCACGATTACTGTCCACCGTATAGTCGTGCAGGGTATAGTAGAGCAACGTAGAGCGCATAAATCCGCCAAATAGCAGTGTATAGCACAAAAGTAAGTGTTATCCTTTCTTGACCTATCCAAACGTAGCAAAGGCAAACGTAACATAGC
>NW_016909943.1:102090-102324 GCF_001483705.2 Eufriesea mexicana
CCGAACGCAATGCAGTGAATATAACAAAAGTCAAAGATATCCTAATCGTACCTAACCAAGCATAACCTAACCGAACGTACCATAAATCAACCCAAGATGCCGCGACCACTACTGCTGGCAACCCCAGAGGAAAGCGGAAAATGATAGAGCACAGTAGAGCACAGAGGTCAGTAGAATATCTATGATGAGCACAAAAGTCAAAGCGATCCTTATGTAACCCAACTTAACCTAACC
>NW_016909944.1:0-1977 GCF_001483705.2 Eufriesea mexicana
AAATCTTAAATTTAAGTGTCAAAGCACTTGGTATAGTCATAACTTTTTATATTTATAATAACTGTCCCTGATAATTAAGATTGACATCATTAAACGACAAAAAGTTTTTGGCCACGAAATAATAAATAATTTATTTCAGAGATCACTTTGATTAACTCCGTACTCTAATGTAAATCGTTGCAATAATGCAACTCGAATGCACTAGCTAGCCATGAATGATAACGGTGAATTTTTTAGTGTCGTCTTATCAGAATTTAAGTAAAATTTAGTAAAATTTAAATTTATTACTTTCCTCACTTGCCAAATCGATTAACTCTTCCAGTAACATAAAGATGGTAACATTATTAACGATTAAAATGATAACATTATTAACGATTACCTTTTGGCTATTTTTTCTTATAAATTTTATATACCGTTAGATGAAAGTTACATTTGTATTTATGCATTCTACGATATTTATTTCGATTTAAATTATAAAGGGAATTTTAAAAAAACAATGTACATTATTTCACTGCATTTCTCCACTTTTTGTTTTATGGAGTGAATCAATTTGTGCAGTGACGGCTCATGTATTCAAAAATCAATGTAACCATTGCCACAGATCTTTGTGGATAGAAATGGACACCAATATCTTCTACGTTCTTTAACAGTTAACACAGTAGTATATTTAGATAGAAATATTTAAATAATGAAAACAACTCGCAATAAACTATTTTAAACAAAAATTTGATTGACACTTTCTAGAAAATTCTTCTCTCTCTCACACACTCTTATTAACCGTTACATACCCATGTACCCTCTTTGACGATTCTCATATACCTGTTTTATTCTGGCACATTCTTCTAAACATTTTTTCAAACACCATTAATTTAAACATGTAGGCAATTATATGTATATAATTGGTATACTAAGCTTCCGTATTTGGAGTGGGGAGAGCGATGTGTACATATATGAAGATTTTCGGCAATAAGTCAATACTCAGTCCTCAGTCCTCGTTAGTTGAGTTAGTCGCGTTAGTTGCGAATAGAACAAGGTATATAGAGCGTTTGTACAATAAGAACCAAATTGTTAGTAATAAAGTATTAGTAATAATATAGATAAAAATGCAGTATCATTTAATTCCAACGATACTAGACTGCACTCGCACATATTATATTTATATCATCGCAAATGGGTTTCACTTATTCAACATCATTCGCATTCACACATATAAAACCAACACTAACAAGCTTTGAGAAGTACAGGAAGGGATATAGTAGATAGAGGTTTAGATGTTATGTGGAAGGAAGTATAGTAATATGACAGTATATAGAAAAATGGTCGTGCGGAAATGGTAAATAAATAAAACTCACGGTTTCTTGTTATTTTATTCGAAAGTTATAAATAGTTAAAATATATCAGCAGGAAACCTACGAATCTTGTTTTATTTTAGTCGATAATTAATCCAACATTCATTTAACTAGATTCTCTTATTGGTCAATAGAAGCAAAGACATGATATTCCTGTTAAACTTGTATATTCTATTTTCATTTCTTGTATAGTAATTATTATAATTATTCGATTCGTTCTTAATCGCTCTGGTATTTATGATGCTTCATATAAACATGAACTTTTGGTCAAAAAAGATATATTTTATTTTGTCTATAGAGATTATAAAAGAATTTGTTTTATAATATATATAATAATATAATATGTGTAACTTTAATATACCCCAGAATATTATTATTTGTATGTTAGTATCATAATTTAAAATAAAATCTTATTAATTGTAATTATTAACAAAAGATACTTTCTTACGTGTCACTTTCGCAACACGTGTTACTTGCAATTTTAATTTATGTGTAAAATTAGGTTAGAATATAAAAAGTTATGTTATATTACAAAAATTATAATTATTACAAAATTTAATTAATTAATAAAGAAGTAATATAATTATTAATTATATTAGAATTATAATAGTAATATAATTAATATTAA
>NW_016909944.1:2028-10956 GCF_001483705.2 Eufriesea mexicana
AATAAGGCGAAGTAATACAGCCAACGCGACGGAAAATTAGAGTGACTGCCTCTGTTTGAAATGTTATGTTCAACTACTCGGAAAGAAAATAATAGCCGACTAGTGAACAATGGCGTTCAGAATCCTATTTCACGAAATTCTTTTTCCTCCGTTCAATTAATTTCCTCCAAAATTCAGCACGAAGAGAATGCATAAATTATCCTTCCCTTTCCCTTTCTCTTCCTTTTTTCACGCGAATTTCTTCAATCAAAAATGGCTGAATGGAACTCGTGACTGGAATTTTCTTTTTTTCGCAAATTAATTAATTAACCAATTCGTGACCACAGTTAGTTAATGGTAATTGGTGAATGAAATCACGAATCTATTTATAACTTCGTTTACCGTCATGGGACACGGAAGAACTATAATTCAAGACGAATACCGGTTACCAACTTTAACGATGCTTCGTTAATTTATTGGACATTGTCGTCCATTATCGATTCGTAAGTTTATTCCTCTGGATTTATTACTCGTATTTACGTTAATCGCGAGTCCCGTGGATAATCGGCTAATTAATATTGCGATTTCCCTTAGTACTACGAGTCCATGACTAATTCATCGTGGATGCAACACAACATTTTCTGTTGCTAGTCATTTCTGCCGATTAACCGTAATCAGATTAAATTGCTGTATGATAGTCACATATTAGATAGTTGCACTTATCATGAAACGTGTGAAACGGAGTTTACATGATAATAGGTTGAGATTGAAATTCAATAAACGTTCCAAGATTAAATGTGGATGATCATTAACGTTGGAATTGCTGGCTCATTGTGTGTATAGTTAAATATCGGGCACATAGATAACAACGAAATAAAATTAAGGTATTGCAATGAAAATTAATAGAAGTATAATTACACTGTTATAATTGGTAGCAACATAATTGGAATAATATAATTAGAAGTATAATTATAGCAATATAATTAGTAGAAATATATTTATAAGAATGTAATAGACAGAAATGTAATTATTAATGTAAATATTACATAAAAGACTAATTTTGTTGGAAGCAGCTGCAGGTTCTTAATAACTAGCAGAAATAAAAGATAGAAAACCAATAATATATTATATTACAGTGGAAATAATTATATACCATATTTTTATTTCAATAAAAATGAAAATTAATATTACTAGAAACATTTGTACGTTTTGAAAAATTGTCTGGTTCTACAATTTTAACCCCTCACTCAGTGATTGTGTGTTTAATTTGTTACGAGTTTTTACACGAAATCATAAATTGAAACTATACTCAACATATTTCAACGTGCCTTAATTTACATAAATCTCAAAATTTGTATATAATTTTATAGTGAGTCAAGTAAATATACAATAACAAACTAGAATTAAATGTTTTTTAAATACACTGTTCTACATACTTAAATAGTACTGAATTAATATTAAATTAAAATTAATTGCATAAATTCTGAAATTATAACCAATTATATAGAATAAATAAAGAATATATTAATATTTTAGAAATTCGTTGGTTAATTTATAATAACGTTCAGATGCATAATTATTGATAATTATTCATTAAAAATATTTTCTCAGAGAATGTTATTAATATTATTTCCGGAAACGATATCAAAGTGATCTGATTATTAAATCGACACTGATGATTGATCGTAATTTATATTTAAGTATATACCCATGATTTTAATAATTATGAAAATATAATTAGAGTATTCGATGTGTAGTATAGTAACTTTTCAGATTTCAGCAACCAGCCGAAGCACCTTTAACATTTCGAAAGAAATCGTTTCACTAAATATATATTTAATTACGGTATACGTAACACACGTCATACAGCGCTAATAGCCTGCGAGTACTCATCGAGAGCATTACCCTCCATCTGTCGTTTCACAATTTAATCTACGATCTTAGCGAGAACGTTAAAAATCCATATTAAAAAATATGGCAATAGCAAATTTTCCTGCATCTTCCTTAGCCGCGATGCTTTCACCTTAACTTCTTCTCATGAGTCTATTCTCTCTTCCTGGTACCGTAATAATCCATCAACCGATCGTTTCTTGCTCGTTCCCTCTTCTTCTCCATCAACATATACTCTCAGCTGAAAAACCTCTACAGTCTGTTGCAAAAATATTCGTGGTCACGAACACGCGTTATATAAGTCTGCTTCTATGCGCTGTATTTGAAGAAAATATACACAGAACGCGAATAAGAAGTTTATTGCGTTACTTCAGAGTATAAGATTTATGATTCGTGAAAAAATATGTAATGTTGTTCCAGGGTGTAATACTTATGATTAATGCAAAAAGGGATTATGTTATTCTCGAGTACACGGTATTTACGATTAGCAGAAAAATGTACTATGTCATTAGAGTATAGTATTCATCGATAACACAAAGGTGTTCTATGTTATTCCAAAGTGTAATGCTTATGATTAATTCGAAAAGGGATTATACAGTCTTATTCTCGAGTACACGGTATTTATGATTAGCAGAAAAAAGTATTATAGCATTCCAGATTATAGTATTCATCGCTAGCACAAAAGTGTTCTATGTTATTCCTGAGTATAGTATTTGTGATGAGCACGAAAGTGTGTTATGTTATTTCAAAGAATAGTATTTATGATTAGCACAAAAGTGTCCTATTTCATTCTAGGGTATAGTGTTTCTGATCGGTCCAAAAAGGTATTATGTTATTTCAGTGTATAGTATTCATTGCTAGCACAAAGGTGTTCTATGTTATTTCAGAGTATAGTGTTTGTGATCAGTACAAAACTGAACTGTCAGACGTACCAAATATATTTTTGGCGCCGAGTGGTGTACGTAAAATTCCAAAATCCCCAAATAGGGTTCGTGCGTTAATACCTTATCAGAGAAAGATTATGCACGAATTAATAAATAGTTTATATAAAGAAATATGCATGAAAACATCAATCTGATACTTTAATAATTTATTTCTTATTCGCCAATATTTATTTTATTGATTGTCTGTCTTTTATTGTTTGTCTGTGGCCTACAGACTCCTTGAAAACTGCACTTCACGACCTATATTCCTTTACGACATTGATACCACTGATCTATAACGCTATACTTACAACAATAATCGTGGAAGAAGCGGAACGAGTACCTAAATTACACGTGTTTTGTTAAATTACACATTTTCCGGCTGAGATTGCAATCGATGGACATCGATACACCTTCTCTACGATTAGTTTACTCCATGAACGTAACAAAGCAGTCACTCGTGCGTTATAATTATCATCCATTAACCAAATGTCAAAGCAAATGTCACCCATTACGTAGCAGTTTACTCTTTCGTCCGTTTCTTGCTCTAATTACACCCGACCAACGCACAGACACACCAAAATGCGACAAAAAACAGTTTTCAACTGATATATATACCTCGATTTTGTATTTTATATATTTCAAATGTATATTTAAGTCATTTTTGAGATTCTTCTTATCAACTTTGTTAATAAAAATCATTGATTTTATTAATAAATTGGTTTTTAAGTTGGAAATATGAAATTTTTCCCAACATTACTAAAACTCCGTCATTTTAGCGAATTTTACTTTAATATTTTAGAGGGTTATTCCTAAAACGCCAAATAATAAAAAGAGATGAAAGAAAATCTCGATTTTTTTGATCTAGCACGACGGTTTCCCTCCTTAAAGTAACTATTACTATGCCTAGTAACTATTACTATACCTAGTAACTATTACTCGGTTACTATTTTACTACAATAATTATCACTACTGATGATCATAACTATTATATAATTTTACTAATTATAGTAATTATCATTACTATAATTATCATTACTATAATATAATTTTACTAATTATCATTACTCCGGTCACTATTACTATTGCTAAGTTAGGTTAGGTTACAGTAAAACAAAGGAAGGTCTATCGTGCCGCATGACACTATTCAAAAGGAATTTTCAAAAGCTCCTGGCACTAAAAGTTAAAATTTGACTCGCCCCACTTTGTAATGCCTCCTCGATGCTCACCTGCAACGCGGCGGCCATTTTTCGGCAATGATCTCCTCATAACGCCGCTTACGACAGCGCCACTCATTGCGTTCGCGTCCGAGTCACTGACGCAAGATCGTTTACCAACTGGATCATCGCGTTACCGTCGTATTATGGAAATGAGTAACGAGAGTCATCGTGTCGACGCGCATCGGGGACTTAGGGCTCCTCGAACCGATCGACCTAGAATTCGGAGACCAGTGGTTAACAGCGAAATGGCCGATCGAGACGGCGATTTTCACGATGCAGAGTCCTCGACGGACCTTGTCTATCGAGACGATGCAATTGGCCATTTATTCTTCCTTGTTCCAGTGACGATTATTACGGAGTTTAACGACGAACGTGGAAATCGCGTAACGCATACATTTGAATAAATTTGAATGCTCGAGTCGAGTGGGAAGCCGATTCGGTTCGACTGTGAATGGACATGCCGGCGTGTGGAGTTAATTTATTTAAAACAGCGACTGATGGCCATTGTCTGAACGTATAATTCCAGCAATTAAATCGCCGTCACGTATCGGCGCTGCTCCGTCACGGCACGTTTATGCAACTGAGACGGCTTAGGGGAACTACCGTAGGGAAATTGGATTATACAGCTTGTTCGAAATGCAGATTTTTATTTTTATCAATATCTGAAAGAGATTAGATACATATTTATTCTTAGATCTATGAAGATTTAATATTAGCTTTATAATTCTAAAATGATCTCGTAGAAAGTTCTGAAAAATTTTTATACCGATCTTAAGATGAAGATAGAATATAGATGGTGTTCCAAAAATAAAAGTCGAAAAGTTTAATTACTTATTGTGCTCACAAGGGAATAATCAGCATAAATCTGGATAATTAAAATTAGCTTCTATGGAATGAAATATCGTATATAGTAATATTGTACATATGAATAGTATAAGTATACCTCGTGGTAATGTAAAATAAAATAAAAAAATCCAAATTGATTAACTGAAATTGATTAATTAGGAAAATATTCTATATCGAGATAGAATTATTTATAATATTTATAAACACACATTATTGATGAGTTATTAATTTTTGTTTATATTAGAAATAAGTACAAGATTATAATACAGTATGAAATAGTATAGTAAAAGAATATACTGAATTAAAAATTTTTATAAGCCTCTAGAGTATTCATTGCTTCTTTTTTCTATTCAAATATTGTGATTGCTTATGCAAATTATGGATTAACATATGTGTATCTTCACATGTATCAGCCTTGTTCCACATTGTTTGTCATATGTGTACATTTCCCACTCACAGTTACAAATTACCCACACTATTCGTTATTATTGAGTAAAATATATTCTCTAAACCAGCCACAGAATAATAACGTACAAAAAAATATTTATTTTAGAATTTATTTAAATCAAACAATTTTTATATATATATATATATATATATATATATATATATATATTGACAAGTTTAACGAATTCTTCAATTTTTAATTTAAAAAAATTTTATCTGTGTTAATTATTTAATTGTAAGGACTTTAAATAAGGCTTTAATTGCTTCTCATTATGGAGAAAAATATAATAGAGTATAAATGTGAAAAATAATTTTACTAAATCAAAATGAATCCTTTTAGAGGTAACAAAGTCACTTCTAATTAATTTACTCTTCCAGAAAAGATTACCAACTGTGAGATACAATGCACTTACAATTATAGTAACAATTATAGTAACAATTATAAATAAGGTACGCGACAAAATAATAGCCTGTAATTTTCATTGTTTCTGAAACTAATACAATGTAGGTATGTGTTAAATATGTACTCGCTTAGTGTGTCCGATCCTTAATAATACAGAAGAATGTTAAGTACAATTTACATTTCTTTCTACAAATTTTACTCGTTTATGTGAAAAATCTCTGCGATAAAATGATAACGCAGGTACTATGAAAATAGATCAACGAGATTTTATTTTTTGAAAGTGGAAAGTGGAAGTTGCACAAATTGATTAACTCCATAAAACAAAAAGTGGAGAAATGCAGTGAAATAATGTATATTGTTTTTTAAAATTCCCTTTATAATTTAAATCGAAATAAATATCGTAGAATGTAGAAATACAAATGTAACTTTCATCTAACGGTATATAAAATTTATAAGAAAAAATAGCCAAAAGGTAATCGTTAATAATGTTACCATCTTTATGTTACTGGAAGAGTTAATCGATTTGGCAAGTGAGGAAAGTAATAAATTTAAATTTTACTAAATTTTACTTAAATTCTGATAAGACGACACTAAAAAATTCACCGTTATCATTCATGGCTAGCTAGTGCATTCGAGTTGCATTATTGCAACGATTTACATTAGAGTACGGAGTTAATCAAAGTGATCTCTGAAATAAATTATTTATTATTTCGTGGCCAAAAACTTTTTGTCGTTTAATGATGTTAATCTTAATTATCAGGGACAGTTATTATAAATATAAAAAGTTATGACTATACCAAGTGCTTTGACACTTAAATTTAAGATTTTTCAAAAAGTGGAGTTAATCGATTTGTGCAGTGAACGGCTCATATACATTTTACCGTCCTGTGAATATTGAACATCATTCTAATATTGTTCCAGGGTGGTTTCTTCTTCAATACGCTAGAATACGCTACTGTATAGCAAATTCGTGTCAGATAATGAATTTTTCGCAAAAATAAAAGAATATGCGTAGAAAGTACACTTGGAGACCTATTTTTAAACTTCGATGGTCAATTATAATTATTTAGAAACCCAAACAATTATAATTATGTATATTGATGAACTCAGGATACTCTCACCTAACTTTTAAGATAAGAATGAACCTCCTAACCTTCTTACTTTTTACGTAATACTTTATTTAAGACAAAAATATAAAAACTTTTTATAAAAACTCACATTTTCCAAAAAATTGTGGATTACACAGCAATTTCGATTAGGAGATTCGTGTTTGGGAAAGTAAACTATACCAGAATCACCTACTGGATATTACAAATTAGAGAAAAAGTTGAAATTTGCTGTACAGTGTCATTAGTCCTTTGTATTTTTCGCTCTTGGTAACTACGTATCTCAGTGATCTACCAGCAGCTTCTTTTTTCTGTATCATCATTATTTACCGTTATCATTTATCTTCGAAGTTTATTCTTCGAAGAAGAAACACGTCGATATTTATTTCACACTTACCATTGTATTTAATTTTTCGTTAGTATTGTAAGAGCGACTTCTTTCACGTATTTCTGCGAGTAGAAATCATATGACATAACCATTTCGTAGTTTTGAAAGAAGATTATAAAGTGAGAGGTTTTGGGTGATCGTCGAGGCACGTGAATGCATTCAATGGCTGGATCACCTTGATAGTATATGAAATTGTTGGAAACGCGTGTAATTTGATCGTTCAGATAAAAACGTTAAAATGGGTCATACTGAAAGTGTTTTATGCCGGAGAAAGGATATATACGTTGTACACGTTCGAAAATTCGAAATTTCATAATAGCGTTTCATAAATACTTCATTGAGTGGAACTATTATGCATTTACGTTACATGATATCTTCTAAAATATACGCAGTAAAATTATAACATTTGATATGCAAACTTACTTTTACAATATGAACTTATGAACTATTGAAATAATTATGTTAATACTATAAAATTTCATCGACATTTTGTTGCAAAAGCTTCAAATTGCTTCGTTAGTATAATGAAAAAATTTTGAAGCGGTAACTATGGTAATTATAAAAATTGAATATACATATGAAATTAATTAAATAGTGACATTATAAAAATTTAATGAAATGAAAATACAAATCAAAGATGAATTTCGAATTTCAATCTAGTTTAAAATATACTGGACAGATTTGAGATAGCACTCACGATTAAATTATCCTTACAAGGAGAGTGCAAGTCCTTCGGGTCACCGATTTAGTTGAAACTTTACAGCTTTCTAGATATCGTCATGCAGTTCAGGAAAATATATCATTATAGCGGCAACTACTCAACAGTTTTTGAAATATTTACGATTAACGTTTTACTACTTCATAAATTATAGATTTATTTCTAACACTTTTCAAGTGAAGTCGTGGCCTATCGGCAAATGTTGGCAATTCTATGCTGAATGACCGATTCCCGGTTCGATACCCGTCAATAATTGGTAGTTTTTTCAATCTATTTTTATTTTGTGATCATCTTTCGTCTATGAAAACATTGTAAATAAAATTTCTAAATATGAAAATTTACTTTTTACGGTTTCCTATGCAAGTACAAAATAATATGAATAATATTTAATACAAAATAATAAGAATATCACGCAAGAAAAACGCTTTTCTATAGCAATCATATTTACTACAGGAAATACAAAACCTATCGCTCATGTAAGTATTAATGATTAAATTAAACATTTAAAAGAATGTTGCTTATAACTCCAACCTTGGAGTGGAGCTTTAAATGCTCATGAATTAATTAGAGAAGTTAGAAAATTTATTAATTTTCTACTGCCGAATTGATTTTTTAAAGGGTGTTGGAAGCACATAACCAGGAAAGGTATCTAGTTCGAATAAAAATTTTACCGCCTGCGATCAGCGTCATCTATGATTTTGGAATAGTTTCTCAAATAGTTTACTAACTGTGGTTACGTGCACGTAATATATTTTAATTTATTTTAATAAATAAAATCATAAAGTTTTCTACGTTTTTTAATAAATTCAGCAAAAACAGCGGTTTTAATTAGACAATCAGCATTCATTTCTTCACCTGGCAGACGACAAATATGCAAAGGTACGTCTTTACAACGCAATTATAAAATTTCATAAATTAAACACAGAAATTGAGCGATTTGTTAATTTTTCTCCAAGTGAACAGGAGAGTGCATGGGAAATGAGAAAAAATTGCAAACAAACGCCGGAA
>NW_016909944.1:14916-110324 GCF_001483705.2 Eufriesea mexicana
GGCGGGAGAAACAAAGCATTAACAGGACATAAATAAGTATAACACGTTTTTCTTCCTTTTATTTACTCTCTTAATAGCCCGTTGAACAAGAAGTCACAGATGAAGATGCGTGGTTTTGTTCGTGATAAAAAGAAAATGAAACTGCCACGGTTATATGTTAAAGTACTTTTTATTCACTTTAAAAGTTTCACATATACATGTCAATTGTTAACGACATAATAAATAATGACAAATAGACATTAGAATCTGAGTACATGTCCGTATCACGGACCGTTGCGAGAAAAAATGTTTCGTAATACATATCACGTAATAATTATCATTATAATGACCATATATACATGTACAATATTTATAGACATATGATAAATGATTCTATTCCAATACATGAGTTATCCTAATAATTCTTGATATCTCTTATCGTTCATCTCCTCGACTTTCTCTTGTGCTAACCCTCATAAGCAGTTTTTATTCCCTAATCATTTTCCTTTATGTCCTTATCATCTTCAACATCATCTATTTTATAATTTTGTACTTTCTTCGGATCCTTTTTCGTATCTCACAATGTATTTTTTATCCTTTTCCCCATTTCTCTGCAGATATAAATATAAGAAACAGTCAATAAAAATTCCTACTTTCTATAACATAGTTGTAATGCAAATAATAAACTAACTCTTTCTCTTTCTTTACAACTGCTAATTCTTCTTCAGTTTTTAATTCGTCGTCATTTTCCCAATCGCTAATGCGGACTTCCTTCCTTTTTTTACTTGCAAGTCCAGATGGTTCAACAGCTGGTTGTAAGCTTAATTTTGGATCAGTTAAATGATCATGAGGTGATTCGCCCTTACCACTAAACTTTTTATTTAATATCACAGATTCTTCTTCATCTTCCTCTGCTTCTTCACCAAATGATAAAAGATTGAAATCTCTGTAACAAAATTTTTCATTGCAAAGAACAATATTATCTGGGCTAAATTCTGCAAACATATATGATTCTCACTTTACTGCTGCTGTTTTAGTTTTTGAATTGTCCTTTTCTTCTTCACTTTCCTGTACTATTATTCTTAGTATAGTATCAGAAAATGGATTGTTCAATATTATAGTTTTTATCAATATTGGAGGACAAAGTGGTCTATCATTCTACAAAAAAGTGGAAATATTATCTTTGTATCAATTATTGTCATATTTTCTTTTAAACATTAAGTTTACCTCATCTGCAAGTGCTTCTTCGAGTTTAAGCATGCTATATATAGATTCTCCAGTGACTTCACCAAAGATTGTATGTTTATTCTGCAATTCTGGTGTACAATTAAGAGTAAAGAAGAATTGTGAACCATTGTCATCTTTTCCAACATTAGCCATAGTAATTAAATCTCGACGACAAAAACGTAATCTTGTATGAAATTCATCCTAAAACACATATATCCAATAATTATTTTTGAATAAGAAAGTAATTCATTTTATTTTTAAATATACTCTCAATCTAAATGGTTCTCTATATATTTTACCATCTTCTCATGTACCTGTGGAGTCACTGCCTTGTGTTATGAATCCCTTGATAATTCTATGAAATATAGTGTCATCCCAATAATATTCCATACATAATTGTATGAAATTTCTACATGTCTTTGGAGTTTCTTTGGTCCACAACTCTAACTCAGCATCACCAACAGTTGTTTTCATTACAACCTAGTTATAACAAATATATTAGTTTGATTAATGTAAAATACTTTGTTAAATTAAATTTGTCAAAATTTATTATTTATTATGGTAATTGAAATTCGAAATTATTTAATATATGAATATAGAAATTAAGAAAGTAAATATTGTATATCGGTTAAATTTTTAAAAACAGATATACAATCGATTGAAATAATATAAAATGATACTTATTACTTTACCCTTAGTGGCTGGCTCTTGCATATAAATATTACTCATGTTTGTAAATTTCCTATAATAAAAAAAATCCTGCATCAATGATATTTCATATTAAATCTTTAGTCATTTATAAATCAGTCAACCAAATTGTTCTCTTCTCGAATAATTATCAGCAGGTAAGACGTACCTTATACCGCCTTTTGACATTGGCTTTATTGGCCTGATGAAGACCATGATGTGCCACAGCACCATTATACTTGCTTCCTTTCCAGTTTCCAAGTCCCTCTATATATTTCTACACATTTTTGCCTTAATGCAATATTTACACTCTATATTCAATTTAACTTTACCTTCCATAACTATTTCCAATTGCTCATTCCCCATCCCCTCAATCATCCTCATAGTTGGAAGTCAATGCCACACATGTTTCTCTCTTGATACATATGCTGCCTCCTTTACGTTTCTTGATTTGACATAATACACATTTCTTCTCCCCACTGCATTCATTCTAACCTCTCTCCTTTGTTTATATACCTCGGCTCCATGATTCTGAAATTTAAAATATTGGCGATGATCATTCGCTTTGATCACTGATATTAATATTTATTTAGATAAGGAATACAACATACCTTTCAATCTCACTATATCTTCTATATCTAGCTACTACAAGAGGCCATCACCTAAATTAATTTTATTCTTTTTTGTCAGTTAAGCCATCTCCATTTTCTCAATCTTTATTGCACAATCAAAGATTTCAATCCTGAATGTTGTATGGTTAGCCGACCTAGAATACAATAGACATATCATAACACATTTGCATTGCTGCTTCAACTTTTGTTCGCTATAAAATATAATTCTTAGAATATAATGCCCCTACAATCAAGGTAAAGAAAAATTCCCTCCATGCAGATATATACAACAAACCTAATCAAAAAGCCTAATTTCGAAAATAGAAGAGAAAGAAGTCAACTGCGCAGCACGATTTCACAGCCACTGACACATTCGGCACTATTTCATGAAAACGCACGCTCGAAACCGAAAAAGAATATCCAATCCCATTAAAGAAAATTCCAATCTACGCTGACATGTAGAACAAACCTAATCAAAAAGCCTAATTTCGAAGATAGAAGAGAAAAAAGTCAATTGCGCACCACGATTTCACAGCCACTGACACATTCGGCACTATTTCTTGAAAACGCACGCTCGAAACCGAAAAAGAATATCCAATCCCATTAAAGAAAATTCCAATCTACGCTGACATGTAGAACAAACCTAATCAAAAAGCCTAATTTCGAAGATAGAAGAGAAAAAAGTCAATTGCGCACCACGATTTCACAGCCACTGACACATTCGGCACTATTTCTTGAAAACGCACGCTCGAAACCGAAAAAGAATATACAATCCCATTAGAGAAAATTCCAATCTACGCTGATATGTAGAACAAACCTAATCAAAAACCCTAATTTCGAAGATAGAAGAAAAAAAAGTCAACTGCGCAGCACGATTTCACAGCCACTGACACATTCGGCACTATTTCTTGAAAACGCACGCTCGAAACCGAAAGAGAATATCCAATCCCATTAAAGAAAATTCCAATCTACGCTGATATGTAGAACAAACCTAATCAAAAAGCCCAATTTCGAAGATAGAAGAGAAAAAAGTCAATTGCGCAGCACGATTTCACAGCCACTGACACATTCGGCACTATTTCTTGAAAACGCACGCTCGAAACCGAAAGAGAATATCCAATCCCATTAAAGAAAATTCCAATCTACGCTGATATGTGGAAGGAACCTAATCAAACAGCCTAATTTCGAAGATAGAAGAGAAAAAAGTCAACTGCGCAGCACGATTTCACAGCCACTGACACATTCGGCACTATTTCTTGAAAACGCACGCTCGAAACCGAAAAAGAATATCCAATCCCATTAAAGAAAATTCCAATCTACGCTGACATGTAGAACAAATCTAATCAAAAAGCCTAATTTCGAAGATAGAAGAGAAAAAAGTCAATTGCGCAGCACGATTTCACAGCCACTGACACATTTGGCACTATTTCTTGAAAACGCACGCTCGAAACCGAAAGAGAATATCCAATCCCATTAAAGAAAATTCCAATCTACGCTGATATGTAGAAAAAACCTAATCAAAAAGCCTAATTTCGAAGATGGAAGAGGAAAAAGTCAATTGCGCAGCACGATTTTACAGCCACTGACACATTCGGCACTATTTCTCGAAAACGCACGCTCGAAACCGAAAAGGAATATCCAATCCCATTAGAGAATATTCCAATCTATGCTGGTATGTAGAACAAACCTAATCAAAAAGCCAATTTCGAAGATGGAAGAGGAAAAAGTCAATTGCGCAGCACGATTTCACAGCCACTGACACATTCGGCACTATTTCTTTAAAACGCATGCTCGAAACCGAAAAGAAATATCCAATCCCGTTAAGGAAAAAGTCTCTCTGCACTGATAGACAGAAAAATCCGAATCCGAAAGCCCAATTTCAGAAACATAGTGTAATAAACTAAATAGCGAAGCACGATCTAACAGGTAGGGACACTTTCGTTACTGAATATGAAAATCGTATTGTCGAAATCGGAAAGAAAAATTTGTGTACTAGTTAAGGAAGATCCTAATCAACGCTGTTATATGTAATCCAAAACCCTAATTTCGGAAACATATGTAAAAAATGTAAATTGTGTAGCACAACTTATATGGCAGTTTTGCTTCCATCACTTTATTTCATATGTGCTCCTTCAAGATCGGAAAATAATTGGCTTACTGTTTCGAGAACAGCCTATGTTATGCAGTAGTAATGAAGTATTTTAATGCACAATCAAAATTTAGAATATAATAGCGATAATACATAACTATGTTGCAATTGAACGTTAAGATCGAAGAAAGATTGAAAAACTATTAAAAAGCTATTCTATTCTATTCTATCCTAACGCTAGTCTATTCAGTAATGTCGATCAAATATTCCAATGGACAGTCGAAATCTAGAATCTTCTACAGCAGATTGTAACGGACAATGCAGTAGTATTATAGGATCCCACACTCACACCACTTTATTTTCCATATGCATCTTTACACGATTTGCTCTACGCAACATCCCTTTTTTCACATGTAGTATATTACCACCGAAGAAATGTTCACAGCCAGTAATCTTGAACTTCGTAAAATAATTATAACATCAATCAGCAATATCACTACTACACGAAACGTTTTGAGATTTAATGTTTCACTTTGACGCGTGAGAATATTCCATTTGTTACCGGTATGCACGCTTGCCGCCAACTGGAAGTTGGTTGCAGCCGGATATGCTAGGTATTTTTATAGCGGGAAAATGTTGCATCTTTGAAATAGCTATGTGATAAAGTATCGATGTAGGAAATCAAACGATGTCTCTTATATTTAATAATATCAATGAAGCAATTATAAATATATTTCTGTTACGAAAAATTCCAAATTTCAATAATTAATTCATGAACTTGAACTATTAAGTATTCCATTATATTAATAGAAAGATAAGCACCATTAGTATTTTCGGCAATGGTTCAAACACCCTATGCAATAACCACCAATAATGATTTAAATAACATCAAATTCATATCCAGAATTATATTAGAAAGCTTGCTAAGGCTGTGCCTTTACGGTGCAATTTTAAAAGTTGATAAATTAATTATAGACGAATATGAAGCCACAGATGAAGACGAATGATTTTGTTCTTCGTAAAAAGAAGAAAAGAAAATTGCAATAGTTATATGCTTGAGTACCTTTTATTCACTTTGAAAGTTTCACATATACACGTCAATTGTTAACAACATAATAAACAATGACATATAGACATTAGAATCTGAGTAGATGTTCGTATCACGGACCGTTACGAGAAAAAGATGTTTCATCATACATATCATGTAATAATTATCATTATAATGAAAATATATATATGTTTGTAACAATATTTATCGACATATACCCACTATCGCGAATGGTACAATTCAAATATATGAGTTATCCTAATAATTCTAGATACTGGTTTATCTAGATTTATCTATGGTTGCATCTATCCCTCTTATCGTACATTTCCTTGACTTTCTCTCATGCTGAACCTCATAAGGACTTCTTTATTCCATATTCATTTTCATTTAAATACTTTATCATCTTCAACATCACTTATTTTACAAATTTCTACTTTCTTCGGTTCCTTTTTTGCATCTATCAATTTATTTTTTTACCTTCCCCTTATTGCACTGAAAATATAAATATAAGACAATCAATAAAAATTTCTACTTTCTATAACATAGTTATAATGTAAACAATAAACTAACTCTCTTTCTTTATAAATTCTAATTCTTCTTGAGTTTTTACTTCGTCGTCACTTTCCTAATCGCTACTACCTTCCTTTTTTTTTTTAATTGCAAGTTCAGGTGGTTCAACAGCTGATTGTGAGCTTAATCTTGAATCACTTAAATGATCATGCGCATATTTGCCTTCACCACTAAACTTTTTATTTCATATCACAGATTCTTCTTCATCTTCCTCTGCTTCTTCACCAAATGATAAAAGATTGAAATCTCTGTAACAAAATTTTTCATTACAAAGAATAATACTACCAGGGCTAAATTCTGCAAACATATATGATTTTTACTTTACTCCTGCTATTTCAGTTTCTGAAATGACCTTTACTTCACATTCCTGTGCTGTTATTCTTGGTATAATATCAGAAAATGGATTGTTCAATATTATAGCTTTTACCAATCTTGGAGGATAAAGTAGTCTATCATTCTACAAAAAAGGGGAAATATTATATTCATATTACTTCTTGATATATTTCCTTGTAAACATTAAATTTACCTCATCTGCAAGTGCTTCTTCGAGTTTAAGCATGCTATATATAGATTCTCCAGTAACTTCACCAAAGATTGTATGTTTATTCTGCAATTCTGGTGTACAACTAAGAGTAAAGAAGAATTGTGAACCATTGTCATCTTTTCCAGCATTAGCCATAGCATTTAAATCTCCACAACAAAAACGTAATCTTGTATGAAATTCATCCTAAAACACATATATCCAATAATTATTTTTGAATAAGAAAGTAATTCATTTTATTTTTAAATATACTCTCAATCTAAATGGTTCTCTATATATTTTACCATCTTCTCATGTACCTGTGGAATCACTGCCTTGTGTTATGAATTGTTTGATAATTCTATGAAATATAGTGTCATCTTAATAACCTTCCATACATAATTGTATGAAATTTACCAATAATATTCCATACATAATTGTATGAAATTTCTACATGTCTTTGGAGTTTCTTTGGTCCACAACTCTAACAGTTGTATGAAATTTCTGCATGCCTTTGGAGTTTCTTTTGCCCACAATTCTAACTCAATATCGCCAACAGTTGTTTTTATTACCTAGTTATAAGAAATATATTAGTTTTATTAATGTAAAATACTTTTCATATCAAATTTATTAAAATTTATTATTTATTAGTGTAATTCAAATTAGAAATTATTTAATATATTAATATAGAAATTTAGAAAGTAAATATTGTATATCGGTTAAATTTTTAAAAGCAGATATACAATCCATTGAAATATTATTAAATGATACTCATTACTTTACCCTTAGTGGCTGGCTCTTGCATATAAATATTACTCATGTTTGTAAATTTCCTATAATAAAAAAAATCCTGCATCAATGATATTTCATATTAAATCTTTAGTCATTTATAAATCAGTCAACCAAATTGTTCTTTTCTCGAATAATCATCAGCAGGTAAGACGTACCTTTTACCGCCTTTTGACATTGGCTTTATTGGCCCAATGAAGTCCATGATGTGCCATAGCACCATTATACTTGCTGCTTTTATAGTATCAAAGTTCCCATAGATATTTCTACACATTTGTATCTTAATGCAGCAATTACACTCTATATTCAATTTATCTTTAACTTTATAACTATTAGCGAGTGTCCATTCTTTGTTTCTTTAATGATCCTTATATTTGTATGTCCATGCCTCACATCCTTCCTTGTTCATACATATGCTGCCCCTTTCTTGTTACTTTATTCGACATAATATGTGTTTCCTCTTCTCACTGCTTCCATTCGAACCACTATATCAATTTCATTCCTTTTTGTGTGCCTAAGCCATTTCGATTTTGTGAACCTTCATTTGACCATCAACGATTTCTATCTTGTATGTTATATCGTTATCTGACCTAAAATTCAATAGACATACATAACATATTTATATTGCTGCTTCAATTTTTTCTCGCTATAAAATATAATTCTTGATTATTGATTATTTTAACAGAATATTGTCTTTTTAGAATCAAGCTCTGCTATCACTAATAAAAGGTGGAAAAGAAATGGCTCATAACTTATACTATTTAATTACAACTAAAGGTTATGTTGATATAAATACTTACATTTTTTTCGTGATGCAGGAACACATGCATGGACATAACAATGCTTCCGGCGTTTGTTTGCAATTTTCTCTCATTTCCTATGCACTCTCCTGTTCACTTGGTGAAAAATTAACATATTGCTTAATTTCGATGATTAATTTATGAAATTTTATAATTGCGTTGTAAAGGCGTACCTTTGTATATTTGTCGTCTGCCAGGTAAAGAAATGAATGCTGATTGTCTAATTAAAACCACTATTTGGGTTGAATTTATTAAAGAATGTAGAAAATTTTATCGGATTCTAAAGTGAATAAAAGGAGGAGGAAAGAGAATGTGCGATAGTTATTTATGTCCTTTTATTGTTTATTTATTATGTCCACCACGTCACGTAGATTTAGGCGTCTACCTAATCCGTGCTTCGAGTCTAAAATCATAGATGGCTCTGATGTTAGTTTACTAACTCTGGTTATGTGCTGCGAATATATTTTAATAAATCAAATCAGCAGTGGAAAATTCGCTAATTACTCAATAGCTGTGATTAATTTATAAACTTTTATAATTGTATCGCAAAGCCAGTTTCTTTAAGAACTTTCCAATATATTTTTCGATATAAATTTTTCCCTAACTAATTAATTATTAATAATTATTCTACGAAATGTTTGAATTGTTGTCGAAGATTGTCGAAGACGCCATTGATTTTTCATTAATTACTATCCTTTACGCAATTAATTTATGAAACTTTACGCACTTATTAAAAAGACAATTTTCTTGCGAATCTTCTCATATAACTTTCGAACACATTTTGTTTCTAGTTTCGTTTAGTAATAAATATTTCCACGGATGGTCGAGATGGTCGCCGTTACGAAATCATAGACGCCATAAAACAAAAATTAATAACTAACAATATAGAGTTAAAATCTTTACGAAAATTAGATAAGAATGTAGCCCGAAGTTCCAGCTTTGCAATAAAATTATAAAAGTTCATAAATTAATTACAGAAATTGAGTAATTAATAATTTTTCCCTGGCGGAACCCTTCTATCCTTTTCTATCCCCTCTCTGTCCCTGTCAGTCACGTGACCAGCACCTCGACGACCTCCTTGCCTATTCTATGTTCCTATCACTTTCTGGCTTTTTGAGCCCAAATCATAGATGGCGCTGATCGAAACTGCCGAATGTGAAACCACGTGACCCGTAGGGCGGGAGAAACAAAGCATTAACAGGACATAAATAAGTATAACACGTTTTTCTTCCTTTTATTTACTCTCTTAATAGCCCGTTGAACAAGAAGTCACAGATGAAGATGCGTGGTTTTGTTCGTGATAAAAAGAAAATGAAACTGCCACGGTTATATGTTAAAGTACTTTTTATTCACTTTAAAAGTTTCACATATACATGTCAATTGTTAACGACATAATAAATAATGACAAATAGACATTAGAATCTGAGTACATGTCCGTATCACGGACCGTTGCGAGAAAAAATGTTTCGTAATACATATCACGTAATAATTATCATTATAATGACCATATATACATGTACAATATTTATAGACATATGATAAATGATTCTATTCCAATACATGAGTTATCCTAATAATTCTTGATATCTCTTATCGTTCATCTCCTCGACTTTCTCTTGTGCTAACCCTCATAAGCAGTTTTTATTCCCTAATCATTCTCCTTTATGTCCTTATCATCTTCAACATCATCTATTTTATAATTTTGTACTTTCTTCGGATCCTTTTTCGTATCTCACAATGTATTTTTTATCCTTTTCCCCATTTCTCTGCAGATATAAATATAAGAAACAGTCAATAAAAATTCCTACTTTCTATAACATAGTTGTAATGCAAATAATAAACTAACTCTTTCTCTTTCTTTACAACTGCTAATTCTTCTTCAGTTTTTAATTCGTCGTCATTTTCCCAATCGCTAATGCGGACTTCCTTCCTTTTTTTACTTGCAAGTCCAGATGGTTCAACAGCTGGTTGTAAGCTTAATTTTGGATCAGTTAAATGATCATGAGGTGATTCGCCCTTACCACTAAACTTTTTATTTAATATCACAGATTCTTCTTCATCTTCCTCTGCTTCTTCACCAAATGATAAAAGATTGAAATCTCTGTAACAAAATTTTTCATTGCAAAGAACAATATTATCTGGGCTAAATTCTGCAAACATATATGATTCTCACTTTACTGCTGCTGTTTTAGTTTTTGAATTGTCCTTTTCTTCTTCACTTTCCTGTACTATTATTCTTAGTATAGTATCAGAAAATGGATTGTTCAATATTATAGTTTTTATCAATATTGGAGGACAAAGTGGTCTATCATTCTACAAAAAAGTGGAAATATTATCTTTGTATCAATTATTGTCATATTTTCTTTTAAACATTAAGTTTACCTCATCTGCAAGTGCTTCTTCGAGTTTAAGCATGCTATATATAGATTCTCCAGTGACTTCACCAAAGATTGTATGTTTATTCTGCAATTCTGGTGTACAATTAAGAGTAAAGAAGAATTGTGAACCATTGTCATCTTTTCCAACATTAGCCATAGTAATTAAATCTCGACGACAAAAACGTAATCTTGTATGAAATTCATCCTAAAACACATATATCCAATAATTATTTTTGAATAAGAAAGTAATTCATTTTATTTTTAAATATACTCTCAATCTAAATGGTTCTCTATATATTTTACCATCTTCTCATGTACCTGTGGAGTCACTGCCTTGTGTTATGAATCCCTTGATAATTCTATGAAATATAGTGTCATCAATAACCTTCCATACATAATTGTATGAAATTTCTACATGCCTTTGGAGTTTCTTTTGCCCATAATTCTAACTCAACATCACCAACAGTTGTTTTCATTACAACCTAGTTATAACAAATATATTAGTTTGATTAATGTAAAATCCTTGTAAAATTAAATTTGCTAAAATTTATTATTTGTTATTGTAATTCAAATTAGAAATTATTTAATATACGAATATAGAAATTTAGAAAGTAAATATTGTATATCGGATAAATTTTTAAAAACAAATATACAATCCATTGAAATATTATAAAATGATACTTATTACTTTACCCTTAGTGGTTGGCTCTTGCATATAAATATTACTCGTTTGTAAGTCTCCTATAATAGAAAAAATCTATCATCAATAATATTTCATATTAAATATTTCGTTATTTATAAATCAGTTAACCAAGTGGTTCTTTTCTCGAATAATCATACCTTTTACCTCCTTTTGACATTGGCTATATTGGCCCAATGAAGTCCATGATGTGCCACAGCATATTTCTGCCCAATAGATATTTCTACACATTTTGCCTTAATGCAACATTTGCACTCTATATTCAATTTAACTTTTCCTTTCATAACTATTATCAATTGTTCATTCTCCATCTCTTCAATGATCCTCATATTTGTAAGTCAATGCCACGCATGCTTTTCTCTTGATACATATGCTGCCTCTTTTGTGCTTCTTGATTTGACATATATATTTCCTCTTCTCACTCCTTTTATTCAAACTTCACACATTAACGATGATCATTGACTTTGACCACTGATATTAATATTCATTTATATCAGGAACACAACATACCTTTCAATCTCACTGTATTCTTCGTATCTTGTTGATATAAGAGGCCATCACCTAAATTAATTGTATTCCTTTTTGTCTGCCTAAATCATCTCCATTTTCTGAATTTTTATTTGACCATCAAAGATGTCTATCTTGTTTGTCATATGGTTAACCGACCTAGAATGCAATAGACATATCATGCTTTACATATTTATATTGCTGCTTCAATTTTTTCTTACTATAAAGTATAATTCTTGGCATCTACACTGATGATATTCCATGAGTCTACTATTTTTCTCTTGTTGCACGTTCCTGTTTATTTCAACAGAATATTGTCTTTTTTAACTTGCACTATTTAATTATAACTAGAGGTTATGTTAATACAAATACTTACATTCTTTTCGTGATGCACGCACACCTGCATGGGCACAACAATGCTTCCGGCGTTTGTTTGCAATTTTTTCTCATTTCCCATGCACTCTCCTGTTCACTTGGAGAAAAATTAACAAATCGCTCAATTTCTGTGTTTAATTTATGAAATTTTATAATTGCGTTGTAAAGACGTACCTTTGCATATTTGTCGTCTGCCAGGTAAAGAAATGAATGCTGATTGTCAGTTTTCATAGACGAAAGATGATCACAAAATAAAAATAGATTGAAAAAACTACCAATTATTGACGGGTATCGAACCGGGAATCGGTCATTCAGCATAGAATTGTCAACATTTGCCGATAGGCCACGACTTCACTTGAAAAGTGTTAGAAATAAATCTATAATTTATGAAGTAGTAAAACGTTAATCGTAAATATTTCAAAAACTGTTGAGTAGTTGCCGCTATAATGATATATTTTCCTGAACTGCATGACGATATCTAGAAAGCTGTAAAGTTTCAACTGAATCGGTGACTCGAAGGACTTGGACTCTCCTTGTTAGACCTAAGTTCCAGACGGGGACACTCTATTCTAGTAAACGAGTGCCCGTTATTAACCATTCCTACAAATATATTAATAAATATGCTAGAATTAATATATTAGAATAAATATAAATAACTATATTAGAATAATCCGTATAATCCTAATAATTCACACGAATAATCCTAATTTTTCCAGATCGAGGATCATAAGACTACAAATCGCGGTAGCTTGAGGTTCAACCCCAAGTCCCTTGAAGAAGCAACCACTGCGTCCCCACTCCTAACGAGATTCAAAACGACACGTGGCAGGTCAGCGCAATCGAAGAGGTTGAGCTTCGACAAACCTAACGATGCTTCGACCTTAACCTCTATAATCGACTCGGTTTCGAGCTTCGACTCGAGCAAAGAGTCGAACCTGAGAACGACCAGGACCACCGAACGAGGAAGCTTGTTCAACGTCAGGAACGACTCTAGAAGATCCACATCGGAGAAAAAGCCCGAGGAGCCTAAGAAAGACCTAGACTCAACGGTCAACAGAAGAAACGGGAAGAGATATTTCTCCGAGACCAACGAAGGACCAAACCCGAAAGGCAATGGCCAGAAAGTCTCCCTTGGAACGTCTAAAGGGTTCGCTCGAAGATCGTTCAATGGAAGAGCCAGTGTCACTGAAAGACTGGACAACAAAGGGCCATCCGTGTTCCTGGCTACCACGGAATCTTCGAGGTCCAGAACTGGAAGGAAGATTCAAACGACCTACTCCATGAAAGACCTGAAGACGCAGATACCTAATTCCAGAAGATACACCAAGAAGTTCGAAGACTTGGAAACGACTACAGTTTCGTTCAGAAGAGATGGCAGAGGTAGATCAACGACAGAGAAGACTGAGAGGAGCACCAGGTCTGGTAGATCAAAGATTGCGAATAGAGAGAACAATTATATCACTCGGAGAGGTCCGGATCCTCTTTTGACAGAGTCTGAGAGCGTTAGGGTCGACATCCCTTTCGAGGTTGGTAGCACGGAAACACCGTTTCCTGACGCAACCACTGCGTTTACTACGGTTGCGCAGAGGAGATCAGACTCCAAAGAGTCGATCAGGTCTAGTACAAGAACGGGATCTGAAAGACCGAAGAATCGTGGACGAGTGAGCGACTCTGAGGCTGCTGGGTCGTCCAAGTCTGGTGCTCGAAGAGGATCTTCCAAGTTCAGCGATTCGACGACCACTGAGCCAGATGAGCAGATAGTTAGTTCGAGGAAAAACGCGTTTCCCAGGGATCGCTCGAGAGGTGCAGATGTCAGGAAGAATTCCGTGATCGAGTCCAGATCGAGGTCTAGGGGCAGAAATTTGGAGAACAACGTGAAGCCTGTTCCGAGTGGCAACTTGGAGCGAGATGCGAAACGCAAGGTGGCTGGAGAGAGGAATTCTTCGGAGAGGAGGTCGAGAATTCTTGATGCTAACTTCAGATCTGCCGAAATTCGTGGACAGGACGCTCAGGACTTGCGCGGAAGGTCGAGGAATAGGCCGAAATTGGAAGCTACCACGCCTGTTATAACGGGTGAGTACAAGTTCTCTGCTTCTTTAAATATTCTTGGTAAAATTTCGAATCTGTTTTAAGTCGAATATAGTGTCTTCAATTAGCTTGGAATTATTTAATTGCAAATATTTTAAGTGGAAAGCTTATTTTTAGATTTTGGATCATTCTTGTTTCTAACACTGCCCTTATGCAATTTGATTAAATAATTTTCAAGTGTGTTTCTTTAATTTTATTTTTAAATGAATTGGAAGTATTATTTTTATACAGGGTGTCCCAAGAAAACGTATATATATTTTAATACCTTATTCTTTCTAATTTATTTTTCCGTTTTTAGGTACAACCCATTTAAAATAATGGCTGATTTTAGACTAGACTTTGAAAAATGTAAATATATTTTAAAGTGCTATATACTTAAAATGCCATAAGTGTGAAAACATACTGGAAGTGCAAAGATCGTTTAATTAAACAGTAAAATATATACTGTTTCTATTATCACGCAAAGTGTGTATACATTTTTTTGGGACACCCTGTATAATACTACTTGGTTATGAAGTTTAAAGTACGTAATAAAATTATATTGCTATTTATATTAATTAAAAGGTTTTGTTTAAAAGGATTTGTAGTAAAATATTTATATTTTTGTGCAATGTTGTATAAAAATATGTCGGGTATATGAGTATGTTAATATATTAGTACGATAGTATATTAGTATATTTACTTATTTATTTATTTATTTACAAATCATGGTCAATCCTTTTAGTATAAGATATAAATTAAAATTAAGAATTAAAGAATATCAAAGAATATAAAGTAGTTATATCTCACAGGATAGAAAATGTTATCATATTACCATAATAATAGAGGACTACTATATTACTATACCAGTATATCGGGTATTAATAATAAATTAAAATATTTAATAAAATATTTTACATAAAATTCTTAATTTACAATACTCAAAACAAAAATAGAAGGAACTAAATATTTATTTAAAAACGTTTTAAAGAACAACGTTTTAAATAGAGGATAAATAATACCTCAAACTATTTTAAAACATAATTTAATTGTCCTCGTGCTATCAGATATCTGTGATCCAACTACATATTAAATTTTAATTTAACAATAATTACAGATCGTATAAAGCTTGCACGTGTTTTATCTCAAAACGAAATACTCTACAGTATATAACGATAATTAATCAGCTAATTACACTTACTCAACAAATAAGCCTGCTGTACCCATAAAATTCATTTCATCCGACAGATGTTACCTCAACTGTTGCGCCAGATACAACAGTCTCCAACGACGTAACAACTACCGAGTCTGAGGCCACGAATACGACAATAAAACCAACTACCCCAGCACCAACCACTTCAAGTCCAAGAACAACGACGAGACCAGCCTCGACTTACACCTCGACTTCCACCTCGACAACCGAATCACCAAGTCGAGGAAGAGGAAGAGGTAGAGGCAGTCAAGGAAGAAAACAGAAGGAAGACTTCTTCAATCATGGACTAGGCTTCAGGGGTCGTAAGCCTTCGCCAGAAGGATCATCCAACGTATCCGACTCCAGAAGATTTAGCCCTTCTAAAAACGATTCGTACGGAAACCCGGGCTGGACCCTCAGAAGGCGGCCAGCTCATGTGAATAACTTTGAGAGAACTGAGAACACGTCGAGGACCGTCGTACCCTCGCCGAGGGATCAGACAAACGAGGTGATACCTCCGAACGAGCAATCGACCAGCACCGAGGCTTCAACGACAACCGAAAGTTCCACGTCCACCACGAGAAAGGGATTCAAGAAGCCTCAGCTGAATGTAGAGACTTCCACGGTAGCTGGAGTCACCACCAAGAGCAGCAGAAGGGGCAACAAAACCTTTGGATTCGGCAAGGGGTCCGGGGAGTATGAAGAAAGCGATAATTATCCGCCCGAGTTTAAGGCGAGGCTGAACCAGCTGGTGAGTTGTATTTCTTAATTGGATGTTACGATGGGATTAATGTAGCTGTCGGTAAGGAAGTATTGAGCAAGCTCGTGGCTTATGTTGGATACAAGGAGAATGTTATAGCAGTAATTTGTCTTTTAGAGGAGGACAATTGGATCACTGTGCAGTTGCACGAAGAGTGACGATACTTTGGATATTTGTCAGAGTTGTTTGTTCTGGGAGATTGAAAATAGTCGAGAGTGCAAGTTTTATTATTTATAACAATTACTACGGTGATTATTGGCTGTATTTATTCCAAATTTTTAATCTTTGCAATTAATAGATGACCAATACAATTAGTACAGTTATAATAGAGTTATATTTATTGATTTGTGTACAATGGTGGTAGAATTAGATTTGAGAATTTAAAAATTTTTTAATTAAATTAGAAAAGTGTTTGTCTAATTTGTTTATCTTCCGAAATCAAATAACGGATAAATTATTATTAGTAACAATATTATAATAATTATGGACTACATAATTATTGAAATTTTCAATCCATGAGTTGATACATGATTAACTACTTGTTCTAAAATGGCATTTAGAAAAGTTTAAGAACTTTATATATTATATTATTACTTATGATAAAATACTTTTCTTCAATCTCAAAGAAGAATCTTAAATCCAAAGAATGCGAAGTATCGTCACTTTTACTACAAATGTCCCACACATAAATAACTACTCGTATCATACATAATACATATATTTATTATCCCACTTTTTTAAAAGCAATTTTACATACATTTCCATACCATTACCTTTTTCTTCGAATAAATTATATTAAATTACAATTTTAATTATATCTTAATTATTTGTTATTTCTAATTATGTACAATTTTAACTGTTTCCTCTGTTTGTGACATAAATTTTGTAAACAGACTTCTTCAGCAAATTGCAATATCTCATAAGCAAGGAAAAATTAATAATATACACAACACCTGTTGAAAATTATTGTACAATACCATAAGAAATACTAAAGTATGAGATAATATAAATTTCAACAAATTTAGGAAACACTAGTGATTGTTAAAATCTATAATCTTGCTTTAAAATCCAATGTCAATTTAATTAAATTTTATAAAAATTATCAATCAGACAAGAGACACGTCAAATTTATTATACAACGTTACATAAACCAAAACAAGTAGAATACACGTTTGTACAAACATTTGTCCTTAATCCACCATACTGAAACGAGCAGCTGAAAACAAGATTAACCCTTTGCAATCGAGGAATTTTTCGTTATAGAAAAATAGTAAAAATTCGAAGACTTTCTGTCATAAAGTCGAGGATATTTTTAAAACGGTAAATAAAAAATCGTATGCAAATTGAGAAGTGGAATTATTTTACCTCGACATTCCACGCATCGTTGAGTAATTTTAGATTTGATATATTAATTAACATCCATCTTTAGAATCTGATTAAATGGCGACTGACAAGGAGAGTGCAAGTCCTCCGGGTCATAGATTTAGTTGAAACTTTGCAGGTTTGTAGATTTAGTCATCCAGTTCAAGAAAATACATCATTATAACTACTCGACAGTTTTCGAGATATTTGTGATTAGAATTTTATTATTGCCTTAACTACAGATTTATTTCGAATATTTATCAAGTGCCGTTGTGACCTAATGACAATGCCACTTGATAACTATCGATAACTACTCGAAAGAAATCTTTAGTTAAGAATAATAAACCTTCAATCATAAATATCTTAAAAACTATCCAGTCCTTATGATGGTATATTTTCTTAAAGTGGGTGACTAAATCTACAAACCTGCAAAGTTTCAACTAAATCAATGACCCGAAGGACTTGTATTCTCCTTGTGAGAGGTGCCTCTCGAGTGCAAAGGGTTCAACGTGTTATGAAACACCCGGTACACGATATACAGTGCATCAAATTGACATGTCCATAAGATGCATATAAAGATCTGTATAACTATCCTGATCGAATTGCAAGAACTGTGCAGCGTATACTAATCGCCAAGTATGATTTCAGAAGAATATCAACACGAAAATACCAGCTCCAAATACCACCTCTAGATCGCCATTGGAGGTAAGAGTCCTGAGCGCCTTTGAAATCAGCTTACAGCATCCGAAATAAAGTCTCTCTTGATCTCTAATTAATAAGGTGTAACATATGTTTCTATGCTTCTATTCTAGTTCAACAGTCTTCAGCTTTCCATTACAACAATACCTTAGTACGTAGACACCATAACCGTTGACGTTGACTGCGTTGCTGTAAAATAGACTAAAACATTCTACTCACATATAAACCACTAAACAAACTAAAAACAAAGACACGAACAATGGACTGTGACGAAATGGAACGCTGTATTATTGTATGATATATTCTCTAACACCAAACAACTTAATCAGCATGCACGTAACAAAACACACTTATACCATTTACCCATCAAAGTTCTTTGCGACAGTCCCACGATATAAATACTGGTACCATTTCTATCTTCACATAGAGGAATCAGTATGCTTTGCATTTTGAAGTCGAAACGATTCGTGTAGGAACGACGGAAGAGTATCTATGGCCGGCGCTCGAGGAACAACTCGAGGGCGTTCGAGCTTCACGACCTTGAAACCTCAGCTTCAGGGAATGTAATGACGGACGAAAATTTAGTCGTGAATCCCTTAACGTTGATAAATGGCACAGGATTGCGACGCGTAAGGGTACAGACAAATCAATGCATTTACGGGGTCGCTTCTCTTGTTTACCTTTCTTCCCATCGATGCGTTCGCAGAGCTTCCATCGCGCTTTCAGGATGAACCGGGTGCAAACCTGGCCTCGGTCATCGCAGCTAGTGGCTTTCAATCATCGTCACGACGATCATCTTCCGATAGAAGTGCTTGGCCTGTGTTTTTTTTGTCGTTTTCGCTGCCATTCGAAAAGTCCTCGTAATTTTTGTGTCCCGCTTATATGTATCAGAGCGTACACGTGTCCATTTCAGCGCGTCCGGCTGGCATTTTGGTTTATCAAGTACTGCAGTCTAGGAGAACGTTGTAGAATTACACCACGTAGATATAGTATGATTGGTCCACGCAATTATTTCTTAAACTATTGCAAACTGGAAGATTAGTCATCTTGAAGAACTTTTGAATAGGGAACATGTGACATGTCTGTTTGGAGAAGATTAACTTGGATAAATCACAAGTTCAGGTTTCCCTTTGCAACTTATGAGACAGATACCGGTGATTCTAGAAAAATTGGAATTATTTGCTTTCATCTAGGATATTCTCTATAACGATTGTATTGGGTTGTCTCAAAAATTCGTGCCGATTTCGAAGGAAGGTTGAAACGCGGGAGATTTAAATTTCAGTATACATTTATTAACCCTTTGCACTCGGTGGTGTTTTCGTTATAGGAAAATAGTAATTCGAAGACTTTCTGTCATAAAGTCGACGATATTTGTGTCACTGCGAAAATCGATTAACTCCACTTTTTGAAAAATCTTAAATATAAAATGTCATAACTATACCAAGTGCTTTGACACTTAAGTTTAAGATTTTTCAAAATGTGGAGTTAATCGATTTGTGCAGTGAACGGCTTGTTTCTAAAACGGTAAATAAGAAATTGTATGCAAATTAAGACGTGGAATTATTTTACTTCGATACTCCAGGTATCATTGGGTGATTGTAAATTTGGTTTTGGTTTGGCATTCGGTCCTTTGACGCAAATTTTTTGAAGAAAAAAAGAAAAGGAAAAGCTGATCATCGCAATAGAGTTTGCAATTCTTAGCGAAGAGAGTTAAGAAGAACGGTGTGCACTTGTATTAATATTTTACTCAATTTTTGTGTCCGGTGACTATAGTCACCCGTCGTGAGTAGATGGCGCAAAGAGTTAATTGACATCCATCTTTAGAATCTGATTAAATGGCGACTGAGAGGCGCCTCTCGAGTGCAAGGGTTAAATTATACAGATGCTGTTCTAAAACCTAGCCAACTATTTCCGCACAGTTCTTTCAGCTATAGTACCTTCGCCATAAATAGCGCACATCTTGACACTTTTGCCTTTCCGGTAAAAGAAAAGCATTAAATGCCTAAAATCTTGGTTTTCTTCCACATTCAAAGGCATATAAAACTGACAAAAGTTAACATATTATATCCAAATTTTTTTCCAAATTCGTGTCACTTGTTTTCAATCGTTTTGATACTACGATTCAGACCTGTTCATACGCTACCTACGAAAAATCGGCACGAACTTTCCGGAATACCCAATATAATATTTTCATCGGAAGAAAAGGAATAATAATTTAATTTTCATTGCCTAAATAAAATTCTGAATCCTCTGGATTAATACAAATACGAAATTCACGTCGTGGCACATGCCATGTTCGTAAATTAGAAATTAATCCTGGTCTCAAAGAATTCCAATTTCACGAGGACCACCCATATACAACCGACTTACAGATACGTCCATTTTATATTTCTTCCACTAACAATGAGTCATTCTGTATTCTTAATAGTTTCAGAAATAATTCTATTACTATAATACATAATCACACATTTGATCTAGACATACTGTATATTAGCAAACACTGTCCATCTAAAAGTCTATCTCTGTCTCTCTTCCTTTCACACTCTATTTCTCTTTCTCTCTCTCACACACACTCTCTCTTCATCTTTCCAATCTCTAAAAAAGGATAGAAAAATACGAGTTCTGTATGAATGTATACTAAAATTTCGTGTCAAAGGCAACGCTATAATAAACCTAAACAAAGATTGAACCTGGTGGCGAGGTAAAGGCTGCGAACTTCCGTTTAATCGTTTGCTTCTAACATCATTGAGGACCAATCGGGACTGGACAATGATGCGCGATTAACCAAAGCAAAAGAGGAAAAGATGGACAAGCTTTCCCCGTGGTGGTTGGTGAAATGTCGACATTGTTCCAATGAAATTGGAGAGTTATCCGATGCTTTTGAGATCCGGGGTACATCATCGTGATCAACAGCTTCGACGATATCGTCCACCTCCAAACGAGACTGGATCGAACGATATCCCTTAACACGAGGAACGACGAATCCTCGACGTGGAGTTCTCTCAAGGTCCAAACGAGCACGAAGCTTCCTTGAACTAGATCATCGGATAAGGACAGAGTTCTCCGAGTTTTTCACATGGATTTTACGTGCTTCCAACAGTACGACTTACCTCACGTACGGTAGAGTTCGCAAACTGGTTTTCGGTTTTCGTTCACTTGCTTTTGTTTTGGAATCTCGACGGAGAAAGTGAAGGTTTGTTTGACCTACCTGAACGTAACGCGTTCCGATTTATTCCCAGCAAGGCGAGCTAACCACCGTTTGCTTGCAATCGTGTCTTTTCCTATTCGACGAGGTCTATGAGTGATTGGTGCATCCGTCTTGCCCGATGCTCGGGTTTTCGAATTTTTAATTGGCCGTGGATACGTGATCAACGACTCACGAGGCGATTGAAAGTGATTATTCCGCGCGAGGAATCTTGAAGTAAAATTGCTTTCCGAGAAAATGATTTTGGAGTATTGTGTGTGTGAGACACCGTCTGTTAGATTCACGACTTTCACTTTGAAGTATTGTTACTTTTATTGTTCCTCTTTAGGCCGATATTTATCTTCTCTCGTGAGTAAGATTATGAGCTGAGTATGAGGAGATTTCAATCATTAATTTAATAAAATTTTGTTGCTGAATATTGCGTAACGATAAATATGTAAATTTGATATTAGAGTTAGGAAAATATTAGGAAATTATTGTTGTCAAAGGATTCACTAAAATTATATGAATAAATATATTATAATAATAAAAATTAATATTATCTTTTATAAATAATAGAGAAATACTAGATTAATATTGTCACGGGACTACAAATTTTATTAAAAATACAAAAATTTTGCAAATAAATATTATACAACGATAGAAATAAAAATCAGGTATTAAAATAGTTTTGTACCTGAATATTGCATAACGATAAAAGTACAAGTTTGACATTATGATTAGGAAAAAATTATAAAACTAATGTTGTCAAAAGATTCGCTAAAATTCCAGGAATAAATATCGTATAATAATAGAAATTAATATTATCCTTTATAAATAATAGATTACAAATATTATTAAAAATACTAAAATATCCTAAATTCTAAAAATATGAAAATTTTTCTAATATTTTATAAAATATAAAACGATGGAAATAAAAATTATATATTAAAATAGTAGAAAATTATGAAAGTAATATTTCCAAAAGATTTGCTAAAATTTTGAAACAAATATGTAGCAACAAAATAAAAATTATTACAATACAACAAACTATTTCATATTTCACACGAAATGATCACTTTCTTAATTGCATCATCGAGTCCTAAGTAATCACTGTCAAGGAACATTTTCTCACCATTCTTCCATTAATTTTTGACTCGAATAGTATCCAAGGTTCAAGAATAGATTTTTTGAAAACAAAGGAGACCATCGAAAGATTCGAAGGAATAGAAAGGAAACGAAAGAGAATGTAAAAGTGATTTGTGTCAAAGTCGATGAATGTTCCGTCTTGACTGTCGAAGTCTTCTATCTCTCTTTCGAATCATGAACAAATCATCAGTTTTCCGCCTTCTAATTACGTCGGAATTGATTCCTTGACCAGGATCCTTTGTTCCGAAATAAAAGTCACGCCTAAAGATGCCAGACAAAATTACCAATAATAGACCAGTCGTAATCGTTACATCGAGCAATTCTCATTTTGCCATTAATCTGCCATTATGTCAATCAGTGCAACCAGTTTCTTTTTCTTCGACTTATCCCATCGCACTTTCCCTCCATTCGATATTCGATGCAATTTTATTCAATCTCTGGAGAAACATCTATACTCAGAACAAAGGTGTCAATTTGGAAACAGTCCCGGAGATCAATCTCTAAAATTCTCATCGCACACTCGAGTCAGGGGTGTTGAATATTAATCTCACGTGCAACGAGAAATCTGTGATCCGGCTTCCTTTTGTTCCGCAATCGATAATTCACCACGAAACTAGACCGAAGTTAGAAAAAGGACACAGAACTTTCATGACTGTACGCGAAACTGAATTACGTCACATCTTCACCGCAGCTAATCGCTTGATCGACGCTTTTTAAAGGACCATCCTTGAATATCCATCCGATGGTACACGAATTCTTTTTTTCATTTTTTTTTTTTTTTTCTCACTGGAACGATAGATAACGTCACATTAGTAAAAAGCAAGCATTTGATCTATGTAGCGTGTAATTAGAAATTAGAAGTAAAGAAACAAAGCTTCAGCGGAGTGAGGTTTGCGTTCGTTTTGTACATCGACTTAGCTCGCGCGTTTGTCACCGTCTCCATGGATCGTTCACATGGTCGTGTTTCACACCACGCCATCTATCTTCCGCACAAAATCAAACACAAGTCCAGTTGCGGGTCTCTGTTAACATTGATTGAACTTTCCAGTTGTTGTCCAGTACAGTGAAATCGTGGCTCGAGCTCGTTACGAGCCAAATGGCGGCCTGGATCGTCTCGTTTCTGCGCTTCCTCAAGCTCCTATTCTTCATGTAGGAAAATAACTGGCCGCGCTTCTATGTCGTCTTCCCCCTAATAGAACTACCGTCCTCCGTTCCCCGACCTGTCGTGAGCGTATGCTTTCCGAGCGACCTTGAGAACGTCTCCTGTCGATGGAAAGCACGTCGAGACCGTGGCACACTAACAGAGTCCCCGCTCGAGCTTCCGGAGCCGGCTTTAGTCTCGACAGCGGTTTTCCACTATCCTAAAACGGAGCTGTTTGAACGACCCTTTCAGGTTAAAAAGTCGTCGGCCGCTTTGTTCGCTGAAAGATCGAGGATGAAGCTGGAACTGGCTAGGAGGTTAGTGAAGCCAGAGTTGAACATCGAGGAGAATGATCTCGACGCAACCACGGCCTCCTCTTTCAGCAAACCGAAGCCAAACGGCGTACCGATGGTCAATGAGACGAGCAAGGTAGCCAAGTACCCTAAGCCCGCCGCGACGGGGCGCAGGTCCCCCACGTCCGTAGAAAATTCGCGGGACGAGGTGAGCGCGAAAGCCTCGAAGCTAGCTGGATCGAGGAAGGGCCTCGAGGACTCTTCTAAGGTTACCGGCAGACCGTACAGTTTAAAGAAAGAACGGATCATAGCGGAGCGAATGGTCACTTCTATCTCGATCGAAAAGAAAGCCACCGTGGAAGATACCACCAGACCGTACGTATTATCCACCAACCAGCCCGTGATACGTTCCGTGGAAGATGGATCGGTGGGGACCATCGACTCCACTAGAATTCGCGTGGCAAATGGCTGTGGGGGGAAAAAGTCGAAGGAAGAGGACTCGACGTGGAAACATGCCAAGGTTTCGCTCTACTCTACCCGCTCCGTCGAAAACAGCGATCCCGTCACTACCGTCAAACCTAAGATACCCTGTTCCTATCAGTCGCACAATAGCAAATCGCAAGACCAGTCTACGACGATCGAACAGACTTCGACGACATCGGTGCCTAAGAAGTCTTACACCTCCACGCAAAGGAAGCAGCAAACTTCCCAGGAAGAGGGATTTGGAAAGAAATCAAAGTTCAGTAGCAGCGCCACCAAGCCCACCTTTAGACCCCGGTATAGCAAGCGAACCAAGCAGAAGTCCGTCGACGAGAAAACCATAGATTACCAAGTTACGGTCACGATGAAAGTACCGATGGCTACTAGCAGATATTCTAGGAAAAAATCCGCAGTGAATGCTGCCGATGAGAAGTCGAAATCGGCCACGTCACAGGGACCACCTACGCAGACCAGGAAGGCCGAGTTCAGACCTAGAACCGCGACCTATCGAAGGCACTCGGAGGTTCCGACGACGTTGGTGGAATCTTCCACCAGAGTCGACGGCGCTGGAGTCGCCATCACGCCCAGATCGTCAAAGTACCACGCCACTATGAAGACCACCACGGTATCCCCTCGATCGGTAGCGCAGGAACCACAGGTAAACCTAAGGATTGCTAACGAGTCGACGCCAGAGACACCAGGGATTACCGGCAGCAGCAATGGCGACAGCGGTAACACGAATATCTTCAATCCTACCAGAAGCACGTTCCTCAGTGGGAATAGCACACTGTTGGAGCAACTGAGGAGCACCGTCGCACCCCTGTTGAGCTCCCTTGGTAACAAGACACCTGTGTTCTCCGGAGCTTACAGCAATGTCAACACTGCGGTAAATATCAATCTTGGCTATTTACGCGAGATTTTCAGAAAGTAAGATTTTTATAATTTGAGCGGTGAAATGGCTAATATACTGTAAAATAAATTCATAAAATAATTTTTATGGCAATATCCTTTAGTTTTGGAGTCTTCGTGTTATTAGAAATAATATTATTAAAGGTTATTTTTATTATAACAGATTTTCGTTCTTAAAATTGGTTTAAGATTTTATAGTATTTACCAAGAAAAATAGAAAAATGTTTATTTAACGTATGTCTTACTATCAATATTTTTAATGAAAAGTATTTATATTTTGTCGAGTATAACTTTCTTATCTAAGATAGAGAATATAGGAGAATTATAGTAATATGTGGAAAATATTAATATTTATAAAATTATAATCATAATTTACAGAGGTCAAATAAGTGCCTGTATCTCATTTCAATTTTCTCTTGATATCGGTGATAATATTCTGATATACAATTTTCTTTTATTTCATTTTGTATTAGGTTGGTAGAAAAATAATTTCGTTTTTTCGTAATAAACATTATGTATGTAGTTATGATTTACGATTTATTTATGTTATTTAATTAGAGATGGAAAAGAAGCAAAATGAAATTATTTTTCTACCAACCTAATATTAATTTATATTAATTTCCAATTCCTTTTTCTTTGAATATATTTTCAAATCGATTCCTTTACACTTATATAACGTGTTACTATATATATAGTATATTATATACCATTCCACGAAAATTGACTTTACATCCTACATTAATTAAATATTATTCACTTTTCTCAAGAAATGCTATAAATTCTTCAAATTTGAAAGATTTCTATTATTTTAACATTTCATAATAAATATATTAAAATAATAAACAATAAATTATTCATTTACATATATATAATAATAAGTGTTGGAGTTGACTAACGAACATTTCCTCGATACTCTTTACTATATTATTTATATTAATTTAAATATGAAATAATAGTTTAAAATTCGTTATTCCAACGTCTTGTTTATTTTGCTCGTCAACTTTGACACTTAATTCTGAAGTAACCAATAATGTCATCTGTGAACAGAATTCGCCTCCCAGAATCACCCCTAATGGACAACCACCCCGCTTTAGTGCGAGATACAAAGGAGCGGAATTGTTTATCAGAAAGCAAAATAATATTTACCAGCCCACTGTGCCATCGATCACTAGTTCTTCAACTACACCAGTTACACCCGTAGAGGTAAGACTGCTAATATACAAATCATCTAAAAATGACATCGATACGATCATAAAGTACTAACAAACGGTTAATTTAGAATACCATGAATAAAAAAGAATATTCACAAAATTAGAACAATATTTTTGTTATCGTAATAATACATGTAAAAAGTAATTAATTTCTGAATATAAATAACATATAAAAATTTCCAGCATATCTAATAACTTAAGGTACGTAATTGGTAAAAATTACATTATACTAAATCATCAATAATCTTTTCGAAATCCATTTTTTACTTTACATCAAGCATCATGTTTCATTATATCGCGATGCCGATATTTTTTTCCCTTTTTTTCTTGTATTTTCGAGAAATCAATAGCTGATTTATACGAAATTTAAGAGAAATGGTAGGGAGATGTTGGACCCAAAATAAAAGATATTAATTTCTGATATATATTACTTTCTCAGATATTAAAAGAATCGTATATAATGACACGAGTTCGTGTTATTTATAATTCTCCTTTTAATTATAATTAACGCGAATTCACGTAATTTAAAATTATATTTATGATTACCAGTGACGTAATTTCGAAGAATAACTTCTTACTAGCTTAATATTTTAAAATAAACTTCATAATTTCACGCGTACGAAGCTTTCGAATTTCTTTATCTCAATCAACTTTTAATATTGGAAAAATGAAAAAGCGTTCAACAGTGACAGTATTGACTTAGAGAAAATAATTATCCCAAATTTTCATAATCGTCTTCCAACAATATTGCGACACACATTAATTAGCAAGAATAATTATCGCCAATTTTCATAATCAACTTTCAACAATATTGCCTTAGGGAAAATAATTATCGCGAATTTTCACAGATATATAATCTCGAAAATTTGTTATTAACGATTGGAAAACTAGTAAATATTCGAAACTAAAGTTTAACTCTTCGTTGTCACTTTCAAATTTCGCGCCAATCGACCGCCGGTACTTTCCGCGGGAATATCTTTCGTTTTAATCGTCGCGATAAATTAACTCGCAGTATTTAATTCGAGGGGCCGTAAAAACGTCGCGATGAGACACGAAGCATTAATTCGTAACGCGTAATTCGTTATCGATGAAAGAAAGCTTCGCGAAGAAGTGGTATGAAAACTAACGGAAGGTCGTATGTGAAAGAAATGGATCGTGAGGACTATTACCGAGGTAAGATTACGTGGCAGAAGAAAGTTGTAGCTGGTTAACAGTGAGTCAGTGTGGTCGTTTTTGTGTGCTTAAAAGGTTTTCACCACGAAGGTAGCGGAGGAGATCAGAGCAGTCGCACCACCATCGTGGATCGATCACATCGGTGTCATCACAACTCCGTCCGGAAGTCTCGATTCTAATGACATCGACACAAATAATCTGCGTTGAACTAATCACTCGAATTGTACTCCGTCAGATGTGCTACTAATAATTATTAATCATCATCTCTTCCCATTAATATTTCAGCGGATCGCCGTTCGCACAGGATACTTCTTATGTCATACTTATCAAGCTTTCTTTTTATTTTAAGTATTATTAATAATATTAGAAAAGTGTCTACTTTCTTTACGCATTTACTCCACACAGCTGATGTAATGTTATATCGTTATAGGTACGAGTGTTGCGCAATAAATATTGTGAATCATTCTCGTTTCTCTCGTTCGCAAGATATAATTCAATGTTTAAGTCGAGTGAAAGAAGAAAAGAAAAAAAAAAGGTTATAAGTAACACAAGAAAATGAAGAAAAAAGTATATAACCATTAATTTGTGATTAACGTTTAGTTTTGTGATTTATGCTAGTTGTTATCATGGGTTCGTATTTACTAATCTGTACAGGTACTCACGTTGTTACTGTCATCATTATAATGCATATACTGTGTTATACAAGATTATACATATATATATATATACATATATTTTTGGTAATAAATGTTTTGGTTCTTGGATCGCACGCGACATCCAGTTGTTCGTTCTTATTTAATCGCGTCCATAAATATATTTTTTCACATATTATAAATAATTATAAATAATTGTTAAAAATATAGAGAAACGACAAATACCATAATTGAGGAGCATCGTTTAATTTTCTCGAAAATATACAGTGACTTTTATTATTGTTCAGAGACTATAATGTTTCAAACATCGTTGTTCCGATAATCCCAGCATGATTAAATTAATATATTTTATTTTTGCTATTTTCAAGTATATATTTTATTTGTAGGTGGAAAATAGAATTTCAAAATTCTGTCAAACAGTGCAAATAGTGTCAAAATAATTTTTGAAAATATGAATTTAGGCGAGTTCAAGGATATCTACTATAATTTTGCATATAAATGGGTATTTGGATACTTTAAAACAACTGCAATGCAATGAACATTGAAAAATAAGATGATTTAAAAATTTCTAATGTATAATTGTCTTTAAATTATTCAAATAAGAGGATTGGAATAATATATCAATATAAATAATTTGGAAAGTATTATTATTTATGAATCCAATCAACTGGGTCATAATTGATAATTTATAATAATATATGACAATTTCATAATAATTTCATGAAATACAAATGTATGTTTTATGTACAAACGCTAATTGAGTATCTGAATACTTTTGCAACAAAAGAATAGTACCTTCTTTAATGTATTATTTATTATTACTTACAAATGAAGTGCATTAAACGAATAAAATGTACACCATTATTAAACAGAGTAGAAATTCTGGCATGACAAAGAGGGAAATAAATATATTAATTTAATTATAATCAAATCATCGGAGCAATACCAGCTAAAATTCCACAATATTTAAATATTAATAAGAATTTCCTCGATAATTAATCTCTTAAAGACATCTATTTATATCCTCCGACGGATATTTATGAATATTCATAAGTAGCTGTCTGTCTATCCAAGTATAAATATTCCTAAATATTTATAAATATCTATTGACACGTAATTCGAAATCTCAGGACATTAAACAGCCAGAAAACCGACGGAAAATAATCACTGTAATACTCGAATTACGAAATATTATACTGTGTTACATTAATAAATATTACACAAGTCGGATTTATTGAATTCTACGCCTTGTGTAAACTTGTGAAAACTGAATAAACCTAACGTCACTATTCTCCCGTTCTCGATGTTCTATTTGGATTGTACGTAACGAGACTTGACTTTCTAAATACGAACACATTCCGATTACATAGGTAAATTTTCGCGATCCGTATGTTTCACGGTGTTCGAGACGGTAACGAGTGAAAGTAAATGGATGCTGTGTAACGTGCATTAAAACTGTCTTAACGTGGATGGTATCTGGGACATGTGGGTGGGTCGGAGTCGTTACAGGCGAATCGAGAAGAAAACGGAAAAAGAAAATTAAAAAAAAAAAAAGAAAAGGATTCGCGATTTAAGGTCACGAATTTACTTTTCCTCGGCGCAGCCTCGACCTCAGTTTTCACTAACAAGTTCTCCGAATCCGCGTCCTAAACTAGTTTCGCGATACCTGTTGAAATCTCTGCCGTTCGACACGCAAAAATCCGCAGATATCGCGTAGTTCTCTTTACTCTGCAATTAATTCGATTTCTTCAAATGTGACGTTCTCTCTCTCGTTCGATTCGTGACGCTAGAACTACCGTAACTGTATACCTATATATACACAATTCGCACAGGTAAATGGTACGAGTAGTGTGACGAGAAAGAATTAGAAATTAAATTAAATGTATAATTAAATTTGCAATTATTCGAATAAAAATGACGATTATTTAATTTTTCATCGTTTATTTTTCACAATTTTAACGTAATAATACTTTAATGTACTTTAATATCTCGTCACTTTGATACAGTAAGTATTTAAGAAACGGTGCGATGAAAATAAACGATAAGAGGAAAAATAAAGAGTCTAGGACCAGTTATTTATACTAATTAGTTCAAGTATCGATGATCTCGGGGGATATTTCGAGTCGTTAAACGGAGTCACGCTTCAGTGTTGTTCTAACTTCGCGCTGTTAAATACATATCACTGGAGACCTCTGTGGGAGAGGATTAACAGCTGTGAGAAATCCCGATGAAAAAGAAAAAATCAAAGTGAGCGGGCAACCAGTCTCTATTGCCTGTATCAGCGATCCTTCGCTCGAGGAACGAGTTTCTAGCTCACCGTTGCTTTGCTAATACCCGTGTTTCTCGGTGCATTAAAGCAGTCTCGGTTTCTCCTCTTCCTCCGCTAGTTCGTATCTCGACCAAGAGATGGTGTATGCTCACTCAATTATGAGATCGATTATAAACGCGCCAAATCGAGCAGTAATTTTTATTTTTTCTTCAAATTCACTCTCGACTTAACGATACGAAAGAACGAACAACGTTCCCTTGTTGTACGATTCCTTGTTCCACTGTAAATACACCCATCAGTAATTGTCGATGCAACGTACGTAGTATGCAAACTGTATGTATGATAGAAAAAACAGGACACCGGTCTCGAACCGTTCAGGTATCGAGTTGAATGTACAGCACCCTGCACGCATGAAATTTCTGTTTTTAGAACTCTGGCTTGCCACCACCGATCGATGTCTCGAGTCCTGGAGAACCAAGATTTTTGACCCTTTATCAGGCATTGGAGTCAGTCAGCGTGAGGAATGAACAGTTACAGGGAAACGCGAGCATGCAGCGTGAAGAGCAAGTTGGCATGGTTCCCCAGGTAGACTCTAACGCCGCTGTCGCTAACGGCATCGGCGATAATGCTAACAATGACACCACAAGCCCCACTGTAGCGACCTCCAGCCCACAGACCCCAGACACCACCGCGAACACTATTCAGGACAGCACACAGACCCCGAGATTACCCGAGGACACGGAGAACTCCACCCCCGCGGTTACCACAGGAGCCCCTTCTGAAACCCCTTCGACGACTGAACCGGTTTTCACGAGCACAGAACCGTCCTCTAGTACCGAACAAGCCTCCACCAGCACCGAATCGCTCGCCGATAACGAGCAAGTTTCCACGAGTACAGTTTCATCCTCCACCACCGAACAGATTTCCACAAATGCCGACACGATGCCCGTGACAGAACAGACTACCACGGAGTCGCCCTCGAGGACTACAGAGGCAACCACGATGAACGTCGGAGGGGCAGTGGACTCTCGACTATCTGCACAGGTTGATAACAGCACGACGAATCAAGAACTCGTAAGTTCCACGACGGATGCTCCCATGACTACGAGTTCTGCACCTGAAGTTAGCAGTACAGAGCTGGATGAGAGCACCAGTACCACTGTTGCGAGTACCGAAGCGCAAAACACGGAAGCTCAGAGACTAGTCAGCGAGGCTAACGTTACGTCCAGGGTAGACGTTTCGGAGAATACGATAGAGACGACTACTGCTTCGATGATGGTCACCACCACGCAAGTCACCACGTCCGAAAATCCCGAGACCAATACTATACCGTTGTCTGAGACGACTGTGACTCAGACGGTAGAGGTTAGCTCTACTACCGAGACCCCGACAACCGAAGCAGAATCGAGTAATATGATCGATGTAGAGACTACCACGGCGATACCTACGTCCACGACTCGAAACAGGCTGATAGATTTCGCGCAGGATATTCTGTCCCGATTGCAAGCGTCCATGTCCACATCCACGGTGCCCACTCAAGATTCCACGACCACGATATCTCCCGCGACTGAAATATCCAACGTGATACCAGATTCGAGTAGTAATAGTAGTGTGGAGTCTTTATCGCAGTTGAGGAGTGAAACGACGACTGTTCAAGGAGAGTCGACTACTCTGTCGTCAGTCATGACGGAGCAGTCGAGTTTAAGAACGGCTGAAGAAGTAACTACCCAGAGCGCAGTAGGTTCAATCAGTACTCCGTCACCCACAATGGTACCCACTCCAGGAGCCAACACGCAGGACGAAATAAATGCATTCACAATCACGACACCAGCAACAATGACAACAGTAACAAGCACACAAGACTCTCAGACAGTTTCGAGCACAGATTCGACCACTGTAGGCGATTCGAACGGTTCTTCGACGCCCTTAGACGTTGAAGTAACCTCTGCGTCCACGACCACATCCACCAATGACACTTTACTAACAGAGTTAATGTCCATTGCTAAGACACTCTTTACGGAAGGGATAAACGATACCCAACAAGAGACGCCAGGTCAAAATTCGAACGTCACGGCTAGATTAGGGAACTTAATGGCAAACGAGATAGACCGACCGAGTTTATCGAGCGACGTACTCAGTACGACAGAAACTGCAGAGTCATCGTCTATTCCCCCAGATGTCACGACTGAAAGCGTAGAGTCATCGTCGACCACTATAGCTATGTCAGAGTCTTCTACTTTCTCGATTGATCCTTCTCAGAACGAGCTGAACTCCACAGACCCTACAACGACCGTATCTTCTGAAAGTACGACAGACACACCGACAACAACCCCTCAGAGTAACGCGGCAGACGGTGAAGTAGAAAGCGTACAGACGACCGAGTCTACGTCGGTAGGACCCCTAGCCGAGATCATAGAGTCGACAACCTCCTCGTTCATGACAGAAACCGGGTCAGAAGTCACCCTGTCGAACAGAGGTCCTGACACCACGACTCAGACACAGACAATCATCAGTACAACACAAAGCTCAGACACGACAGTCACACCTACCACGAATTTTGAACTAACTACTAACACGTCCGATTTGTCTTTGTCTAATCTTATCGCGACGACCAATCCTACAACGGCTTCCGAACCAGGCACAGAGAGTGTCACTGAGCCCGCGGGAACCAGTATACCATTAACCAGTACTACAACTGTAACCTCACAGCTTGTGACAGATACCACCACTAATCAATCCGAAGTAACCACCGTAACCCCAGAAACTACACCCTCCTCTGTAAATACAATCACGCCATCTACATCCCCAGAAACGAACACAGAGCAAACCACCATGACGCCTACCGTAGCATTGGTTCAACGTGTAAATGACGTAGATGTGGAAACTAACCCAACCACAGAGCTCACGACTCAGTTGGCATCCTTGACCACAGACACCTCTGGTAACGAAATCCTCGAAGCCACCACGCCATCAGTTGCAACCACTGCGCCGCTGGATGTTAGTTCCATGGATGACACAGGGGTCACTACTAACCAGTCCCCTCTAACATCGAGTACAATGTCCGCCATGGAAACCACTACTAATCCGCCCAGCGAAACAGCAAATTTCCCCCAAACAACCCCGACCCTCGAAAACGAAACTCCAACTGTTGTTGCCCGTTTCCAGGATTCGACATCAGCAACCGCCCAAGGGACGGCAGGTTCAGGAATCGGCCAAACGACCGAGATCAGTACCATGATCCCAGATTCTTCGACCACTCCGTCATCAACTCCAGAATCCTCTACCTCATCGCCTCCCGAGTCCTCTCTCATCAGAACCACTTCATCCTCGGTCGAGACGACGACGACGGCGACGATGACGACTGAGACGACGACGTCGACGAGTACAGGTACATCGACTCCTCAGACGACGAGAATGGACGTCGTCACGGTCACTCCGATGACAGAGACCACGACGCCAGTCGATATAGCTGAGAATCTCGTGTCTACCGAAGCTGGGACCAAGGTTTCGTCAGAAAGTACCACTGTGCCCACGAGTTCCGATCAAGCTTCCACGAACGATCCCACGAGCACCACTCCTGCGAACACTGCCATGCAAATGACCACTGTGCAAACTACACCAGGAGTGACCGTGTCTACAACCACGAGCTTTCCTACTAGACCTCTGGATCCCACGACACCCTACGTGGGTCGATTCGGTGGCAGCAGACTGACACCTGCACCACGCTTCAGCCTCAGCTCCACTACCAAAGGTCCGCTACGAGACTACCTGGTGTACGGTATCTATCCGAACAAAACGATCGTGAGAAAGCGGCCAGAGGATAACCTGATAGATGCTAGGAACGTGGACAGCCCGTACGTGATATTCGGTATCTTCCCGGACGGCAAGCTGGTCCGGAAATTCCCGAATGGAACGATAATACCGGATCCACCTAGGAGCCCCGTCGAGGTTGTGTTCTCACTTAGCACTTCCACTACCACTAACAGGCCACCACCCAGACCGTATTATAACCAGGCTAACCAAGGCACTTACAATCAGTATCAAGGCCCGGTGTACAGTAATAACGGTAGACCTGTCGCTGAACCGATGAGAAACGTCCAAAGTCCCGGCACCGTTGATCTTGGCCTTACTGGTAACGCGATCGTCGGCCCCAATGGAGGTGGACCCGATAATACGGGGCCACTTGGTACCCCTGCTAGCGTCCCGAGCACCAACGAAATGGTATCTCTTATTCCACCTGTTCATCATCATCGATCGTTAGCCGTGCGTGCGTCGGTTATGTTCGTCCGAAAAAACCATCCGCTCGGAGAAAACGAGTCGTCTGTTTCTCGTATCACGTGTCACTTTTTGCCTCTTTTCGATCAATTATTGTGCCATTGGTGCATAAAATGTGGGCGGGAGACGTTTTGCCAAAGTATCACGATGTTTCAGTATACTCGCTGGGTTATTTAACTCTGCCATCTGGAATTACTTCCCAATCAAATGTTGCTTCGTGACTAAATTTTTCGAATAAGAATTGTTTGTTAACGAAAGAACCGTGTATTTTAATAATTTTATCATTTTGATTTTTTTGAGCTATCGAGGTCATTTTGAGTTTTCTAATTATGCAAGATTTGATTTGGTAAAAGATTATTAAGGTATACGAAGTCGAGGGCCAATAATTAATAAAATATTTCTAATGAGAGTAGTATTCTTCACTTTTTTGAGTTTCAAGGTTAAGTAGTATGTATTACGGTTGAACGTTCAAACTCATTTTCATATGTTGATGAAAAATTATGATAACAGAAACTATATTATTATACTGTGTGATCCACTTGATGACAAACAATTTTTATTTAAACATTTTTTCATATAACAAACATTTGATAATTATTAATTAATTTCAGACTGCAGAGTTATCTGACTCACTGTATAATTTAGGATGTAAATACTCGTTATTTTTATTTTTACTTCTTTTGGTATCAGTAATGATGACATGACGTGATTGGACATATTTTTTAATACATAAAATAAGAAAAATTTCATTTGTATTGATTATTTCATTATTATTATTTATTATTTGCTAGGTGATTATACTTCAGTCTAATATTTCAAATTATTCTAAATTATATTATAGTATAGCATTAAATGGTATTGGAATATTTTTCAACCATGTTAAGATGGAGTATAATGTTATGGCAATTTATTAGTACAAACACAATGGTATATTTTAACTCAGCCATAATAATTTTATTAATGATTGCCAAGTAGTTCAAGTGTGCAGTTAATTTAACGTCACGTCATCAGTTGAAAGTTGATCATCATTTCAGAAAGTAAAATATTATACAGGATGTACATTAAAACTGAGATATAGTACCTTTTTGGCACTTTAATTATTGTAATGGAAAAGCATCTTGAACAAAAATTAGTCAGCATTCGGACGAAAACAAATTGCGATAATAAAGGTGGTCAAGAATCTTTTTATTAAATAATATATTAAGGTCACTTTCATTTTTTTAAGTGCACTATATAATTTTTTATCTTAAACACAACACGTTTAAAAATAATTATCTCAAAAATTAATTAAAGACAAGCAATTTTGTATAATATCGTTAAATTTGTCTTAATATCGTTTTTAATTTATTTTTAACGATGCTAATTTTTTGTCAAGTAAAAAATCTTACGAATTTGGAATTTTTATTATCACAATTTGATGAAATGTTAATTTGGAATATTTAAATGAGAAGTGTTTTTGATAATATTTTTTGGCATAAACGAAGTAAGATATTGTGGTAGGTATATTAATTCATAAAGATTTTTTTTGTTTATAAATAATTTACAATTTTAAAATTTAGAAAAATATTTACATTTCAAACTATCTTTGTAATGCTTCTTAAAATTCTTTTGTTATATATTTTAATATTCAGTGATCTCATTTTACGTTATATTTCAATTATTTATTTATTTTATTTTATTTCTTTTACTTTATCGTATAATAATTGAATTAACGAGTATTTATATTCTGCGATCAAAGTAATTCAAGTAGTACAAATTTAAATTTTATTTTGTTAATTTATTTCGTTACTCGTGTTGTTTACTTTCCCCAAGAAATGTACATATGTAGATTTTCCTAATATTCTTTGAAATTATTTCGTATTATAATTTTTATGTTCTCGATGGCACATTGTACTTGCTTCTTGTTTAACGCTTTGGTTTTGTTGAAGTAGATTCTTTGGTAGTATACTAATTTTCCAATTTCGTGTTTATTAATTATACTATAAAAATTGTATTTCTTCTTGTTCTTTTGCATCATTTTTCCAATTCGGTTTCATCGTTGAAAGAATTTATCAAATGCCTACTTCAACGTATTTTATTATCATGAGATTCTTTTACCTTGGATAAAATTGTTTAATTTTTATAGTTCGTAGTTGTATATAATTTCACTGTAAATTTGTAAATAATTCTTCTATGTGTCGCATGTTTCTTACTTCCATGCACCGCGCACTTTGAAACGCACTCAGTGTTTAGTAGAATTGAAGGTTTACTTGATAATATTTTTGACCAATTCAGTCATTTTTAATGCAAGAAATTTAGAAATGTTTATAAGAAATATAACAGAGAAATGAAAGAAAAAGAAAAGAAAATGGAAGAAAATGAGAATAGTCAGTAAAGAAATCAAATAAGTTTGGTAATGAATGGTATTCGATAAACTCTTCGGGTTAGAATTCGAGAAATATATCATTTTCATTCATCATCCATTCCCAATGATCGACAAAACATGGTCCGTGAAGAAAAGCAAAGTATTAATCGATTGTTCTTTCTTCTTTGTTCTCATAAATTTTTGAATAATGATTTTCACGTGTTTTAAAAACATATTTTGAAAAGTAACTACGTATAATTATTTCTATATAATATTTTAAATCGGGTGTCCATAAATTTTTTAAAAAGTAAACGCTTATAATAGAGCAACTAATATCATATAATAATGAACTTTTTCAGTAATGAGTTAAAAATATAATTGTTAGTGTCATAGATTTTAAAAATCTATCTTGACAAGGTGGCTACGTGTAATTGTATTAAATTAATATTTTAAAGTAGAATAATACTAAAATCGAACTATCACCGATTTTTCCAAAAAATGAAATCAATTTTCACTAAATAGAAATATTTGCAGCCCTAAAAATATAAATAATAAAACTATAATTTTCCCAGCAATAAAATAAAATGAAGGAAATATACTATCTCATATTTTAGAAACATACAACTCTCATGATACGTAATTATTTTAATTCAATATTTAAAATCACGTATATTACATACTTTAAAATATTTAAAATTAAAATTAAAATATTCCAAATTTCGCAGCCAATAAATTAAAATAAAGAAAATATACTATTGCATATTTTAAGAACATACAACTCTTTCATAATACGTAATTACATTAACTTAATATTTAAAATTAAATACTTCATATACCCTTCAATATTTAAAATCGAAATCGAACTGCTCCAAATTCTCTAGTCAATAAATTAAAATAAAGAAAATATACCATTGCATATTTTAGAGACATACAACTTTCATAATACGTAATTACATTAACTCGATATTTTAAATTAAATACTATATATACTTTACAATATTTAAAATTAAAATCAAAATACTCCAAATTCTTCAGCCAAGGAATTAAAATATGAAACTACATTATTGCATACCTTAGAGACACTCATTTCTCATAATACGTAATTATACTAATTCAATACTTAAAATTACATATTTTACACACTTTACAATATTTAGAATAAAAATCCACCTATTAAATAAACTACGAAATAAAATACCACGATCATCAATGAAAATTTCACAAATTATAATCTTCCAAAACTTGGTAATACTGTAGAACAATCGATCAAACTTAGAGACATATAATTCTCATAATATGTAATTATACGTATTCAATACTTAACATTACATACTTTACATACTTTACAGTATTAAAAATTATAATCCATCCGTCAAACAAACTACGAAATAAAATACCACGATCATCAATGAAAATTTCACAAATTATAATCTTCCAAAACTTGGTAATACTGTAGAACAATCGATCAAACTTAGAGACATATAATTCTCATAATATGTAATTATACGTATTCAATACTTAACATTACATACTTTACATACTTTACAGTATTAAAAATTATAATCCATCCGTCAAACAAACTACGAAATAAAATACCACGATCATCAATGAAAATTTCACAAATTATAATCTTCCAAAACTTGGTAATACTGTAGAACAATCGATCAAACTTTCGCTGTTGATCTCACACATCGTCCTCGAGATGTAACGTCGTCTCGGAAGGTTTAAAAAACCCGTACGATTTCGCATTGTTTAGAGCAATGCCCTGCTGAATACGCAAATGGGGACAACGTCGGTGACGCCGATAGTAAGTACCGGTCGACCGCCGACCGATTCGCAGGGCGGTCGTATCGTCCAAGATCGAGAGAGGGACGAGGCCACCAGGACGAAAGAGGCCGGAGGTCAACGCAGCTCCGTGTACATCGGACAGGTAAGAAAGCAAGAGAGACAGAACATGATTTACAACGACGCCGCGGCTGATTCTTTCAGCGCTGCAACATATCTCTGCAACGGAAAAAAAGAGCAACGTCGAATGTTTCAGGACAAGTTCGTCAATTATTGGACCGATGGGGCTTCCACCTCTAACCCACGCGTTCTCAGTGTGAATATAAACTCAGTAGCTGTAAGTTAAACGAATACAAGAGACCAAAGGGTTCTTTCTTCCTATTCCTTGCCTCGGTGTACATGTTTTATGCTTAGCTAGAAATTTTTCTTTTAACGGGGCAAGCATCGAAATTTTCTGTAAACGTGTCTTCTTGTAATTTCGAATTTTTCATTTTCTACTTGTATAATAATTTGAAATGTTTAATTTAATATTTGTGATTTAAAACATTCGAGTTAAAATTTTCTTATCATATCGGAAAGTTCGAGCCGATTTTGAGGGAAAATTGAAACGCGAGAGATTTAAATTTTAGTATTATGTAGGTGCCATTTTGTTTTAATATTCGTAACTTGTAATATGCAGTCTATTTTGGAACTTACAATTTCAAATTTTCAGCTTCGAAAATTTTCAGAATTTATTATTTGAAATTTGTGATTTATTACGATTGAAATATTTGAATTAAAAATTGCATAATTTATTAATTTACTCGTAACGATCAATTTTGAATGTCACAATTGACCAGTGAATTTAATAATTTGATCCAAGTATGAAATCTAATTACAAATTGGTATTTCGTCAAGATTTTATTCCACTCGAGAGATAAGTTTATGATTCGTGAAACAATTTTCAATTTTCAAAGTATATGTTAACACCCTTACTCCGTTCAGAGTGCTGCAAATGATGGACCATCAACGTCCATACCATCGTTTGAAAATCTACTGAATAATCAGCCACGAGGTCAAGTCACAGCTCCGCCTGGGTTCCCATGGAGAGATCCTTTAGACCAAATCTTTGGTATTACTACCTCCTCGCCAGTAATCTCAGCGTCAGTGGCATCAAACACTTTGGTTCGTCTCGTTTAATCGTTATACTTCAAAATAAATCTAAAAGAAATAAATTAAGAAACCTTCCTTATCGAATTGAAATATTTTCTTTGTATAGTAATCATATATTTATCGTTTCACTTCGTATATAGAAAGAAAATTTTCTTCATACCTTTTACAGTATCTCCACAATCTTATTTTGATAATACATTTTGTTTAAAACATTGAAATTTCAAACTCGTACATAAACTAATTTCTAAAAATAATTAAAGTATCTGCATACACGTGACAAGAGAAGAGTGTACTTATTATAATTTTCGAATGAAATAAGAATTATATTTCTCTCTTTTTGATCATTACAAATTATAATAATTGCGTTAGAGTTCTAGTTCACAGCCAATAACATTTCATACTACGGTTTATTGATTTAACCACTTGCGTTGGAAGGACGTGTCACGCACGTCGTAATGCTTTTGTCACAGAATCGCCAACGACGTGGTATACACGTCGTTTGGCAATTGTTACAGAAACTCTGGACCGTTCTGGCACACGCGTCTGTGAATTTCTTGCCACTGCAAGTGCTTAAAAAATGAAAATGATTTTATTTTCCAGGACGATTCATCCGAACCAAACGGTCCAGTGTTGGCACGCCCGATCAATCCATTTGTCGAGGTTTTCACACCATTTTCCAGCGTGATTGGTGTTCCAAGAGGCAACGTTGGGACCGTTCCTCCACCGCCATCATCAACAACTCCTGCGTCCACAACTACCAACAATACTCCTGCACCTACTACTACCATTACAACCGGACCAACGACAACAACCACAACCACAATGGCACCAACTACGATCACAACCATAACCACGATGGCACCGACTACAACGACCACAACCACAATGGCACCAACGACAACAACTACAACTACCGTTACAACCACAATGGCCCCAACGACTACTACAATGACAGCACCTACTACCACTACACAGGCTACAACTGCTCAAAGAGCGAATATTGTATCCCAAGTAGGAGCTGATTCCGGAACATCTGCGTCTCAGAAAAATTCGTTTAATTTACCAAAGAATTTGTTGCACCCGCAACAGCAAAATGCTTTTGGTACTACGTTTGATGACTTGGCTTTTTTAAATTCATTAGTAAGTGAATTATTTGTGATCAATGTATTCTGTAACCATGCTTTATTCTTGAATTTTATTATTATTATTATTATTTTATTTTAAATAATAATTTTATTTCATTATTTCTTATATTTTCTTTTATTTGTATATATGTTTTTATATACTTGAATATTATTATGGATTTTATTTGATTATTTCTTATATTTTTATTTTATTATTATTATTATTATTACTTTGTTTTACATAATAATTTTATTTTATTATTTCTTATATTTTCTTTTATTTGCATATATGTTTTTATATATTTCTTTAAAGAAACGTGTTTTATTCTTGAACTTCATAGTTTGATCACTGATATATGTATTAATTATTAGGAAATTGTAGATGAATTTTTATCAAGCGTATTTAATTAGCATAATTATATATATTTCGTTGAAATATTATTGTTATGGCGTAGTGCTGAGTTTTATTAAAATGGATATCTTTTTTCATTCAGTTGCAGAGTAATTCGAGGAGTACCACTCCGAAGACACTCACGCACGTTGAACAACTTTTGGCAAATAAGGTAAGTTTCTGCTGCCATTTATCACTTTTTACATGTGGAAATTTAACAAATCTTTTTCTCTTACATTTCCTGTTATATGTCCACTAGATATAATTCCTGTTCCATAACCAAGAAAGTATTAAACTAGTTATATCAAACACCTGTAAGTTTAAAAAATATATTAATTTCAATATTGTGGAGTGACACTCAATTCTGTAAATTCTTCTGACATGAAAGTGCCTTCGCAATCGTCACAGATATACGTATTATATAGGTTGGAGCAGATAAAGTATCTCAAGTTATTGCAGATATTATCTTGAAATTTGCAGCTGTTGAATGATATAAGAGGCTCACATTTTACATTATAAGGTACCGTCAAAATAAGTTCGTTAAAATTCTTTTTCTTTTCTTTTCGTAGACTGGGATATTAATTTTTCGATATTCTAAAAGATATTATCAAACCTAACAACTTTTCCTTAAGGCATGCTTTCATGGGCGTCAAAAAACATTGAAAGAAATACATTTCTTTGAAAAATTATTACGTATATAATAACATTTTTATCTCAATAAAATTAAAAATATCTTCACGTCCTGGATAATTTCAAAAAGAAAACCTCTGAGTTTTATTTTACCAATACCACAATTTTGACTTTCGGTTTTTGCACTCGATGCAGCAAAGAACGGACAATTTTCTAAGACAATAAGAAATTCGAGTTTTTGAAGGTTACGTACTGGGCTGCCCCTTAACACATTAAACGCCACACTGATCCCTAGGGACTTTCCGCCCAAGCCTCGTCAGTCCGTAGGGATTTTCCGTTGAGGCTTCGCCAGTCACTAGGGACTTTCCGTTCAGGTCTCTCCAGTCCTTACGACCCGGAATATGTAATGTTCCATCTAATCGCTGTTCCTTATCGCTGGATGATGGTCGTCCTGTTTTTGTCGTTACACGCAAATCCCCAACAAGTCTAAGCAAAAGTTCTTCTCTAATTTTTTTATGGGAAATCTTCTGATCGCTCAAATTAACAGTGGATACTTTGTACAAAATAAAAACATTAACAATAGACGCTTCCAATCCCTAGAAAAGGAGTTTTCTCTTATCTTAAACGCTGTGTCGAGTGACGCTCGACATAGAACCGTAAAGGGTTAACGTCGCACAACTCGGCGCTCAAAGGGCTGGACTGATAAATTTCTAAAGTCTCGAGAGTATTTTCCAAAAATCTATGTCACTCTTCCACTTTCTGTCTCGAAAAGGATTAACTCGGTCAATTGCATTGATCCGATCTTTCTATCTGCTAATAGCGTCATCTTCGGAGGAAGGCATAAACGTATTTATTGCTATTACGTTAATGTCACCCATCTGGGCGTATTAAACTCTATCGACAGGCCACGTTATCGCGGGATGACATGTCTGACAACTGTTGCGCGGGATAGAGAAGGCCGCTGGCAAGGCTGTCCCAGTCCATTCACCGTGACTGGCCGATCACACGGCTGCGATCGTCGTATAGATCCGTCATTATATCTTCCCAAGAAGGGCGTGACTAAGGATAATCAGCCATCTACCGAATTTTTCCTCTCCTGTTTATACAGCAGCCGTTGCGACTCTGTTTATGCAACGCGAAAGGAGTCCGGTCTAGAACGGGGTTCCTTGACATGGCCATGTGGCCCGCTAGGGGGCCTGGCACCGAATTTTTTGGGGCCAGCGAAAGTGTTCGTGCTAACGAGATGGACCTAACCTGACCTTAATCCAGATGGATAGATACTTTTGAAATCGTTAAATAGTAATTTAACAATTATTAAAGTGAATTGGAAGCTTTGGTACTTTGTTTCTCGATAATGGACATGGGTGTCATTCCTATGGAGAATTTGGAAATTCCTAGGTAAAATGGCGTCAAACTCTGTCATAAATATACAATGCAAGAATATCTTATTGTAAGTTGTCCTGGATTACGTGAAAAAATTTGAAATAAATTAACAATATTAGTATCTACGTAGAGTATAGCTATATTATGATATATATACATGTATACATATCACAACATGTTACACATATATGTTATGAACCAAGTGAGTAATGGGATATTATGAATAATGTAGACGTGATGAATTAGGATAAATTATATCAGATTTATGAAATCGCCCGACCATTATGCATAATGTCTATATTAATCACTTGGTTCATAACGTATGTAATATAGGGATGTAATAGAAATTGTATAATAATTAAGGAAATACAGGATGTTCCATCTAAGCAAGGTCACCCAAGCGTTTCCTCAAATAGTAGGGGTACAAAGAAAATTATGTACGTATTTAGAACGATTTACAGAAACCATTACGTTGTAGAAAATATTTTTTTACAAGGTTATTTATTTTTGAGTCCTCAAGATCATTAATATCTTCCTTTTTATTGCTTTATATAACTGATGCCAAAATACTAATTATACTAATTATGTGTGTACGTGACATAACCTCGGTATGTACTTTAACTTCAAAAATTAAAATGAAACGAGGAATTTTGGTGTTTCGAGATTGCTGATTTTGGAGATGAAGATGATGTATGGAAATTTGTTAGTTTCGTTTTTACAATGTACTGGAGTATCAACAGTGGTTATTGTACTCCAGGTTGTGAACCAAAAAACATTGGGCAACCTTGGTTTAGGTGAAGTTTGGTCTAGGTAAACTCTGATTTAGGTGGAGCCTGGTGTAGGTAAATCCTGGTCTAGGTGGAACCTGGTCTAAGTAAGCCCTGGTTTAGGTTAATCCTGGTCTATGTAAAACCTGGTCTAGATAAACCCTAGTCTAGGTAAATCTTGGTGTAGGTAAACTCTGTTCTAGGTAAACCCTAGTCTAGGTAAATCTTGGTGTAGGTAAACCCTAGTCATGGTGAATCTTGGTCTAGGTAAACCCTAGTCTAGGTAAATCTTGGTCTAGTTAAATCTTGGTTTAGGTAAACTCTGGTCTAGGTAAACCCTAGTCTAGGTAAATCTTGATGTAGGTAAACCCTAGTCTAGGTAAACCCTGGTCTAGATAAACCCTAGTTTAGGTAAATCTTGGTGTAGGTAAACTCTGGTTTGGGTAAACCCTGGTCTAGCTAAACCCTGGTCCAGATAAATCCTGGCCTAGATAAACCCTGGTCTAGATAAACCCTGGTCTAGATAAACCCTGGTTTAGATAAACCCTGGTCTAGATAAACCCTCGTCTAGGTAAACCCTGGTTTAGATGGGGAAAAAAGGAGAGACACAATTTCCACAGCTAGAGTCCCATTAGAAACGAAATAGGGATCATTGTACGGTTGTGCAAAGTGAAGTGAGTGAAAGGATAGTTTAACGTCCACCTCGCGAGTCGTTTCTTGCTTCTCTCCTCGCAGATCGGAGGATAATTGCGTCCAACCTTCGACGAACATCGCGTTATTGGTGGAATATGAGACTCGCTTTCCGAATTCCTTTTACTTCGTGTTTTTAGGGAGACGTGGCGTGATATGTTGCACAGTCAGCCATCCTACAACGTGATCATGATCCCGTGTTATATCGAAACCGTATTAAAATAAGCTTCTTTATTTCAAGAGGAAATTTTTATTTCACCCTCAGGCGAAATAAATTTTCGAATTATTTTTTCGTCGTTTTATTAAACTGCATAGAAATCCACAAACAATCAGACTGAAAATTATTTTCAATCAGACATTTCAATTTTGTAACAATTTCATCTTCAAACAAAAAATTTTCTTTTTAATCATTTTGTAAGACATTATAGATATTTCAGAAGTAACGGACTAAAAATTGTTTTTAAATAATTTTATTTTTCTCCACTACAATGAAAATCAATTATAAAATAATATTATAAAATAATTATAAAGTACAATTCAATAATAATGTTTTATCTATATTGAGATCTATATTACAATTTGATCATCTTGGTATATTTTCTTTTCTTAATTCTAATAAATAACTAAATATATTATATACAAATGACAATAACTTCAATGATATAACGCAGACAACTAACTATATATAATTATGTTTCTATTTATGTACACGAAAGTCAGCATTATTTTTATCATATTCCAGATATAAAAATAATTTGATAATCCCAGTGTTAATATTCTTCTTGCTGTAACTTGATCATATCTTTGTAATTTATTTACACATTTCCAATATAACTGTGAGAAAAATTCATTTGAAATTAATTGCAAATGATAAATCATTATTGACAGTACCTCGACAACGAACCCAGTAACGAATATTATTAAAAAGAGCAGTGACAAACACCTAAAGTGGACAGACACCTGAACACTTACGCAAACAATACCATACTCACTCTCAAAACAACTCAATTCAAGTCAAATCAACTCAATTAACACTAAAACTACCGATCTTTAATGTGTACCTAATTATAATGTGCACAGATTATAGTAAATTCAGTGGTACGATGAATATGAGTGAATATATTGATTACAGTTCTTTCTTAATACGAAATGATCTTTAATGTGTACCTAATTATAACGTGCACAGATTAGAGTAAATTCAGTGGTACGATGAATATGAGTGAATATATTGATTACAGTTCTTTCTTAATACGAATTGATACCAATTTTATTCTTAAAGCAGGTGTATGTGTTCGGTGATTGCGAAAAGGAAAATTTTGGGACCAATCATTTTCACTGGGTTGGTAGTTCTAGTGTTAAGAAGTCTCCTACTTCTTTACTAACTTTTATTTATGTAAACTACTAAATTTAATTAAACGTTACTAAATTTACTTTAATTACTATATCCCTTTTAATGCCGGACGACGATATATCGTTGCGTATGCAATGGCGCCTTATTCTTCGCATTGCGGGAAAGCTCTATTTCAAAATAAATTTATAAAACGTTGTAAACGATCTAATTTCATTGCAAAAGAATTTAAAAAGTTCTTTTCGGGTTTAATTTTTTGTTATACTCTATGCTGGTTGGTACCATGGAGTTATCCTTTCGTTCTCAGGACTGATATTGGTTATTTTATTAAAATTGATCGAAAATGTAATACTTATACTTTGTAGTACGCGACCTACATAAAACTGTGATCAAACGATGATTATTCTTATGCGCAAATATTATTTCTAGAAGAGAAACTTGTTTCTATATTTTTCATCGTGTCTTATATTAATGTTATTCGTACGATTTTTAACGAATATTGAAACACATTTGGCATTTGGTTATTCTCCCTTTCTTCAGTAATATGCTGCATTTTGAATTTTTTAAGTATCATTCTTGGTTTGGTTTTTATTAGTAAATTCGTCCGGTTATCTTCACATATGCACTAAAAGGGTTAAGATGATTGTAAAAAGGAAAATTCTGGGACCAGTCATTTTGGCTGGATTGGTAGTTCTAGTGTTAAGTTGAAATCGAAACAAGTCAATAGATAGCATTCCTTCGAATAATTTTCTCCTATATTTAATTTCCAGATCCTGGCACTAGCGTTGAAGAATGCAGGACCAACTCGAGCTCCAAAGGCTATCGACATCAACAGCGTTTCGTCAAATTCGATATTCGGGTCGGCAACAAAGTCTCCATCAGAGCCAATAGTGATCGACTTGAGTCCATCGTCGACAGTCTCATCGGTAACGTGGGCCTCATTGGACACACAGCAGCCGACTAGTCAAAGACCGATCGTTAACTCGACACCTGAACGAGTAACCTGGAAACCAGTAAGGTCCACCACGACCAAGAAAGATATCGAGATAAACACGATTTTCCCGTCGACTGCGATTAAATCATCTCTGATAAGCACCACCAAAGCTCCTGTAACCGTGAAGGCTAAACCAGCGACCACTCCACGTGTAACAACCACGAGTCCAGCGCCGTTTGGCTTCGCTGGATTACTCTGGCAGACTCTTCTTGGTGGAAGTATGTTCGGACCGTTGACCACTCCTAAGCCTGTGAAAGCTAAACTGATAAAGACCACACAGAAATCGGTGAATATTACGCCGAAACCGATCCAAAGCACGCAGAAACCGACCCAAAGCACGCAGAAACCGACAACAACGACGGTTCCTTCGACCACGACTATGAAAACTGTGGACATCTCAAAGATTCACGTGAATACTCTGAATTCGATTGTAAAGGACACGGTGTCCTCGACTAAGCTGCCTTTATTGAATAATCCGAACACAAGGTTGCCTAATATGGTGTCCACGTATACGTCCACGTATTCTCCTGAAGAGGATGCGAAATTCTTGGTTGAGCTGCTGCGTGCTGTTGAACAGGGTCAGTTCAGTGTGGAATATAATTTTGTCGTCGAAATTTTACTTAAGATTTTGGTCAAATTTGATGGAATTTATTTGGTTAAAATTTTAGTTAGATTTTAATTCAAATTTCAAAATTATTTAGCTAATGTTTTACTGATATTTTGATTATCGTTTTAGTTATATTTTAATTAGAATTAATAGTATTTGTTTCAAAATTTTAGTTACATTTTAATTCAAATTTTTAAATTATGTAGCTAATATTTTACTGATATTTTGATTATCGTTTTAGCAATGTTTTAATTAGGATTAATTGTATTTGTCGCAAAATTTTAGTCTTGCTTTAATTAAAATTTTAATTATATTTTGGTAAAATTTTATTGGTATAATTTATACTATTATTTAGTTCATCACTGCTTAGTTTCTGCTCTTTTGTAATTTATTAAAATAATTTCTTGTGTCTTACATTGAACATTAATTAGGATTAGTAGTACTTGCTCCAAAATTTTAGTTACATTTTAATTCAAACTTTTAAATTATTTAGCTAATATTGTATTGATATTTTGATTACTGCTTTAGCAAAGTTTTAATTAGGATTAATTGTATTTGTCGCAAAATTTTAGTTGTTTTAATTAAAATTTTAATTATATTTTGGTAAAATTTTATTGGTATAATTTATACTATTATTTAGTTTCTGCTCTTTTGTAATTTATTAAAATAATTTCTTGTATCCTACATTGAACGTTGTATTACATTTGTTGTAGATAACAAAGTTAGTGACTCGAGAAAAGCACCAGGATTATATCAGGACGACGAATCCTTCTTAAAAGCGATTTTAAGCGGACGAGCTTACACAACAACAACAACTCCACCACCAACAACGGAAATCAGTAATGCTGCTTTGTTAGCGGCACTGCTGAAGGCTCGAGGGATAGAACCATCAACGCCACCCACTAATATCAGACAGCAGTTGCTGTCAGCGGTGAGTCTTTTCAGTAAAATACCTTTTATACCTTGAAATATTACAAAAGACTGAATTTCCATTTAATAAAAGAAAAAGTCATTATATCTTAGAGTAGGATTGGATTTAATATAAAAGTATGTTATGTCTAAATTTTAAATCCTGATTAAATTAAAGGGAAATGAAATTGAATTTACAAAATATATATATAAATATTAGGCTTCCACTATCATTTATTTATATAAAATTTATGCAAATTTGATGTCCCAAATTCTTTCACATTTTCTCGTATTTCACATAGGGTCAAGTATTCAATGTCTGACCTCTTACCCTTATTTCCTTCATATCTTCAAAATTTTTAATTTGTAAAAGTTTGGTGAATGTATGAAATATTTGAGGGCCTTGAATTTGTATAAATATTATACAACATATAGTACATATAATATAATCATTATACCATATTATTGTATATTGCAATAATACAACATACAATACTATATACTACAATACTATTACAATATAATACAACATATATATAATACATAAACATAAACATGTATATAATACAAACGTATAGTATATGTAATACAAAAATATAATATACATAAATAGATACTTGTAGTGTATTCTTATTTATTTATATAAGATTTATACAAATTGGAAGTCCTCAAATCTTTCATACATTCATTTAGCCTCAAAAACTCATTTCCAATTTTCCTAGAGCTTTTTCAAGAATTAACATATACACTAGTTAGCAGTAAAATGATTAATAAAAAATTCCAACCATATTTCATGATCATTTTTCGAATTTCCATAAAATATTTATTTACCTGATATTAAAATCTAACGAATGAGGATATAAATTTAAATTTTTCAATGTGTATTTTCGCGAATACGTGACACTGAGCCGTAGCTATGCTACCACTTTCAGGTCAGGTTTCCTTCATTTATATAGAGAAAACATAAAACTCAATTACCGTCACACGCGTGTGACGCTGAACTCTCAATGGGAATCGGTGCGTCACAGACATAAGCCATTCACAGGCCAAAGCGATCAATTCTACTTTGTAAATTCTCTACAATTCTAATCCCGGAACATTTAATCATTGCCTAACTTCTAGCATTCGAAATAAATTTCTACCTTCGACTAACGACAAGACGTACGCCAAACATACTATATTTATGCTAAAATTAAAAGTTCTAATTTCACTTTACTCACTAATTGTAAGCCAACAAATATTTCTCGTTTATAAATTATCGTAGTATAACATAATCACGTAGTAAATAATAAGCATGTTCACCATTTGAATCCCAATAGTAGTAATAATAATAATAATAGTAATAATAACATAATCGTAAAATAATCTAAAATAATAATAAAAATTAGGTTTGGCAAATGAAGGGCTCGTTTTTCGCTTATACGTCCCTGATACTTTTTTACCCAAAATAGGAAGAAGGATCGAAGCATGTAATAAAAGCTATAAGTATACATTTAATAAAATGTTACCTCCACACGACCACTACGCTTCCATCTATGTAACAATTCGCATGACTTCTGTTCAGTCCCAGAAAGCGTGTTTAAAACATGATTTTTATTTTAATACTTGTACTTGCTACTTAATACTCGTACTATGCCGGAGGATAGGCGTGCCTCACCGCCGTTCTAGCGGATTAAGTTATAAATGTAAAAGCGAAAGCTTAGGAATTTTTACAATCACTAGATTCGACAGATAGGACCCACGTGTGATGGACCCACCCAAGTGACGAACGGACTACTTATAATCGCGTCACTGACCATCGAAAATCGACTCCTTGACAGTTTCCTACTCCTCAGCCAAGATCCTTCCGTCATATCCTCTGTCCAATCAAAAATCTTTACTTTTCCGCCACTAATATTTATCCTAACCAGTCAGAACCAAACTGGAGAAAACACCAAACGTCTCTACTATAACCATTCTATACTTTTACTATAAATAAACACTCTATTTTAACATCACACTCGGGATCCTTAACACATTGAGCGCCGGCGGCATATGAGACATTTAAAGCCTGAGCGCCGGCCTCATTCGCTTGTTTCCGAACAATGAGTAGCTAAAGGAAATATTTAAAACTTATACATTTTCTTAAAATACTATATTTCGATTGCATATTCGTCATTCTGTGGACATTTCGCTATTACTAGAATCATCGGAATCACTAGAATATTGTAATGGAACAGCTCTTGATATTCTCCTTGGACCCAAATCGCTATCACTGTCCTCGACTTGTATGTCAGAATCTTCCGAATGTATCGAATAATATGATAGAGGGTCGGCAATATACTCGTTAAAAACTTCGCTCATATTATATGGATAAGAAGTTACAGAATAATAAGACTTATCATGTTGTTCAACGAAAAGCGTAAACCTACGAAAGAGGTACTAACTAAGGAGAACACTGCTTGAGAGTGATTTTTGCTTTGATCGTTTCTGAACCATCGTATACGTTTTATTTTCGGAGTATAACAAACGCAGATTGTCGTAAACGTGACGGGTGAATGCAAATCGATGTGTAAGACATCCATACAAGCAAAAAAAATCCTCATCATCGTGAGGGCGAGAGTCAAGTGACAAACTTAGAAATCCGCATTATCGCGGGACCGGCGCTCAGTGTGTTAATATTACAAAACCAATCACGCAATATTAATTTGGCGCTAGGAAATCGAAGAAATTCGATACGTAGGACGCTACAATTTCGTAGGCCTTTGAAGACCATGCATCTACTTCCATTAACACCTTTTCCAGCTTCAACCAAAATAGAAATATCGCTTGTTACGGTCCTGCGAATCACCCTGTATGACACCGAGACCCAATACTCCGTTTCATTATTCTCTTCCAAATTTTCCAAATTAAGAAACAATCATTTTGCCAATCCATCCAATTTAACCCATTGACATACAATGACGTCTGGAAGACGTTATCCGTTTCACGTGTCATTGTAGGCTTTGACGTCTCCGAGACGTCAAAAATTATCTCCGGCGGACAGTATATCGTGCAATATATTATTAACACTTTGACTGTCACGTTGGTCATATATGACCGACCATAGTTTCCCCTGTGAGGTCACGGTGGTCATTGGTGACCATGCTTATATGCTTTGTAAGGGGTTTACAAAGTGAGGGCTACGTCACAGGTCTAATTCTCGGTGATCTATTCGATATTCTTCTCTTCGCTATGAGGTACGCACGCTTTAAGAATGTAAATTGTCTAAGAACCCTTTCCTATGTTTCTCGACCTACCCTTCTAACCGTTTTCCCAAGCAGCGCGATCGCGCTGTTCGGATTTCATGTCAAGAAGATCCAGCACATTTCGAGCGTTCTCGACAGCTGACGGTGCGTCACCGACTGTTCACGTCCGAAACGCTATTGCGCCACTTGGCCATTCATCGCCATAATATAAACGAAGCGCTATCGCGCCGCTTGGGATTTCTCGACGTAAAATAGAAGAAGCGCTATCGCGCTACTTAGGTCATCCGGTACCCACTTAGAGGCAGCGCGGGGATTCCTCGACAGTGTTCTTTCAAAACCCTCTGGGACTCAAACGGTTAACCCATTTGCATCATGGCTCTACTTAAGGTGCCGTGTTCAGGCATCAGCGACGTTCAACTGACGACTAGCCCGTATCAGCACCTACTCATAATGACAGTTAAAAGGATTTTCGCGACAAAAGTAAAACTTGTTAAAAATATAATGAACCGATGTAGATGAGATGCTCACAAAAGGGATCAAACGTGTTCTGCGGCATATGAAGAATATTCAGCAACTGGTAATAGAAAAAGTCAGCTTGCGGATTATTCCGCGCTCGGTGATAAGCGACTGTCATAACTCGCGGAATATTCGGCGTTTGGATGTAAATGGGTTAAGGATGGGCCTCCTTTGTTCATTGATCGCGGATCAAGCGGATCGCCGCTTCGATTCGAGACTCCGTTTATCATTGCTACGTGCTTCTCACTCACGCCGCCTTATTGGTAACGATAGAGGTCGCCTAATCTTATATATTTTCACAGCTTTGAATAATAAAAATACTCCCATGACGTCCTGATCGAAACACGTGATTTCGGTGTGGCAGTCAAAGCGTTAAATAGTATTTTTCGTCTGCACCAAATTCCATTTTATTTGTATGTCAAGGGGTTAATATTCCAAAAAATGAAGAAAATCGTGAAAATAAAATGAAATTTGGAGCACCCAATCCCCGAATAGGCTCCCGACTATGAATCTAGACAAAGCATCGGCAACGTGGACTGCGAAGGGTTAAGTGACGAGACTTAGGAAACAATTTAATATAATCCTTACAAATTGGCCGAGTTGGACGAGACCCCGGCGATATTGAACGGCGTGGCGAGGCAACAAAGAGCGTGGCGCGATGAAAGAAAATAATTGCTCGTCTTGTAATAGAGCCTCGGGCAGAGCGTCACCTCTGCTCCGGCCAGCGAGGCTACGATAATTACGACAAGGCCTGTACCGACTGCGAGCCGAACTACGAATAGGGCGAAGAAGACGGTGACACCGAGACCAACCTCGGGACCAAGGATACGCAGCACGACGTGGTCGCCGAGCTCGACTTATCCGCCACCTCTGTTCAGCTCCTTCTCCAGTTACGATTCCTCGGCGCAGTCAGCCAGTGGCGATAATTCTGGAAATAGCGCGCTGTTCGGTGCTACTAGAGCGTTCAGTCAGTTTCTCGGAGCCGCGATAAGCGTAAGTTATTTTCTTATTAATGATCTATGTTAATTCCTTCGTTTCGAGGCTTCACGGTAGCTTGAGATGGGCGATGGAGGAAGTAGGAGGAAGGAACGGAGTGGTCGAGTGGATGTATTGTATGGAAGTGGATCATGGTGATGGTTGACGAGACAGTGGCATAGCTGGGGATTTTGTTGCATGGAGAGGAGTCTTGATTTGATTATGCTTGCGATGAGCGGGTGGGGGGGGGAGGGTGTATTGCGAGGATTGAATAAAGGTCTTTTGTTGGAAAGGAAATTCGCGATGATTGATGTGGGGTTGATTGGTAATGATGGTTAGGTTGATATGGTTGGTAACAGTCGGTTATTGGGCATTGAGAGGTTGCGTGGGTGAGGATGTTGGGTGAATTTGGACGTCGGTGTCTAGGGAATTCGGATATCAGTAGCTAGAAGATTTGGACCTCAGTAACAAGTTAATTCAGACGTCGGTGTCTAGGGAATTCGGATGCCAATATTTCAAGAATTCGGATATCAGTAGCTAGAAGATTTAGACCTCAGTAGCAAGTGAATTCAGACGTCGGTGTCTAGGGAATTCGGATGCCAATATTTCAAGAATTCGGATATCAGTAGCTAGAAGATTTAGACCTCAGTAGCAAGTGAATTCAGACGTCGGTGTCTAGGGAATTCGGATGCCAATATTTCAAGAATTCGGATATCAGTAGCTAGAAGATTTAGACCTCAGTAGCAAGTGAATTCAGACGTCGGTGTCTAGGGAATTCGGATGCCAATATTTCAAGAATTCGGATATCAGTAGCTAGAAGATTTAGACCTCAGTAGCAAGTGAATTCAGACGTCGGTGTCTAGGGAATTCGGATGCCAATATTTCAAGAATTCGGATATCAGTAGCTAGAAGATTTAGACCTCAGTAGCAAGTGAATTCAGACGTCGGTGTCTAGGGAATTCGGATGCCAATATTTCAAGAATTCGGATATCAGTAGCTAGAAGATTTAGACCTCAGTAGCAAGTGAATTCAGACGTCGGTGTCTAGGGAATTCGGATGCCAATATTTCAAGAATTCGGATATCAGTAGCTAGAAGATTTAGACCTCAGTAGCAAGTGAATTCAGACGTCGGTGTCTAGGGAATTCGGATGCCAATATTTCAAGAATTCGGATATCAGTAGCTAGAAGATTTAGACCTCAGTAGCAAGTGAATTCAGACGTCGGTGTCTAGGGAATTCGGATGCCAATATTTCAAGAATTCGGATATCAGTAGCTAGAAGATTTAGACCTCAGTAGCAAGTGAATTCAGACGTCGGTGTCTAGGGAATTCGGATGCCAATATTTCAAGAATTCGGATATCAGTAGCTAGAAGATTTAGACCTCAGTAGCAAGTGAATTCAGACGTCGGTGTCTAGGGAATTCGGATGCCAATATTTCAAGAATTCGGATATCAGTAGCTAGAAGATTTAGACCTCAGTAGCAAGTGAATTCAGACGTCGGTGTCTAGGGAATTCGGATGCCAATATTTCAAGAATTCGGATATCAGTAGCTAGAAGATTTAGACCTCAGTAGCAAGTGAATTCAGACGTCGGTGTCTAGGGAATTCGGATGCCAATATTTCAAGAATTCGGATATCAGTAGCTAGAAGATTTAGACCTCAGTAGCAAGTGAATTCAGACGTCGGTGTCTAGGGAATTCGGATGCCAATATTTCAAGAATTCGGATATCAGTAGCTAGAAGATTTAGACCTCAGTAGCAAGTGAATTCAGACGTCGGTGTCTAGGGAATTCGGATGCCAATATTTCAAGAATTCGGATATCAGTAGCTAGAAGATTTAGACCTCAGTAGCAAGTGAATTCAGACGTCGGTGTCTAGGGAATTCGGATGCCAATATTTCAAGAATTCGGATATCAGTAGCTAGAAGATTTAGACCTCAGTAGCAAGTGAATTCAGACGTCGGTGTCTAGGGAATTCGGATGCCAATATTTCAAGAATTCGGATATCAGTAGCTAGAAGATTTAGACCTCAGTAGCAAGTGAATTCAGACGTCGGTGTCTAGGGAATTCGGATGCCAATATTTCAAGAATTCGGATATCAGTAGCTAGAAGATTTAGACCTCAGTAGCAAGTGAATTCAGACGTCGGTGTCTAGGGAATTCGGATGCCAATATTTCAAGAATTCGGATATCAGTAGCTAGAAGATTTAGACCTCAGTAGCAAGTGAATTCAGACGTCGGTGTCTAGGGAATTCGGATGCCAATATTTCAAGAATTCGGATATCAGTAGCTAGAAGATTTAGACCTCAGTAGCAAGTGAATTCAGACGTCGGTGTCTAGGGAATTCGGATGCCAATATTTCAAGAATTCGGATATCAGTAGCTAGAAGATTTAGACCTCAGTAGCAAGTGAATTCAGACGTCGGTGTCTAGGGAATTCGAACAATAGTGTTTAGAGAATTTAGGCTTCAATAAGTAGTGAATTTGGATTCCAATATTTAAAGAATTCGGATCTCGCAATCAGTATCTAGAGCATTCGAATCCCATTATCTAGAAAATTTTGAGCCCAATGTTTAAAGAATTTGAACTTCAATACGTAGAGAATTTAGACCTCAGTATCTAGAGAGTTCAAACCTCAATATCTAGAAAATTTGGTCCTCAATATTTAGCAAATTTGAATCTTTAGCAATACCTAGACAATTCGGACCTCAGTAGATAGAGAATTCGAACCTCGACATCTAGAGAATTCGGTTTCAGTATCTAAAGTATTCAAACCCCAATATCTAGAGAATTCAGTCTTCGTTATATATAGAATTCGGATCCCAATATTTAGAAAATTCGGTCCTCGGTATCTGCGGAATTCGAATCTCAATACCTAGAGAATTCGTACCTCCACATCTACAGAACCCTAACCTCAATATCTAGAGAATTCGAACCTCAGTATCTGGAGAAAGAAGCCCTATTATTTTTAAATCTTCTTGCACACTTCTCAATATTTTCTACTACTAGTTCTTGGGACAAGTGTCTTACGTTTAAACTGGGGTCTAAATAGACCCCATGCTAAAATCCGAGTGTTCAGAACTAATTATTAATAAAATAATAAAAATGACTAAGTAAATATAAATAAAGGAATCGTTGAAAAATAAAATTCTCTCAAGTGAAGCATACTATTTGGTGTAGACTGTCCCTTCCACCCTACTATTTTGAACTACACCAGTGTGTTGAGGAATCTGGAGATGGATGTGAAAATGTTGATGAGGGTACAACTCACTTTAAGCAGTTGTATCAAATATAATAAATATATGTCATATATATGTAAACAACCAGGTTAAAAAATTATTTAGAAAACAAATATTTGCTTCAGTATTATCAGAAAAATAATTTTCAAAGCTTACGTTCTTTTCGTGAAAATAAAAAATTTGTTACTTTTTTAAATTAACTAACATTACAAAATGCTTTCGACAAAATTTTGTTCGTGAAAACTTCATCTATCATAATAATTTCACGATATTATTGCTCTTTTGTGTTACAGGGAGCTGCTCAACAATTGCAATCGTTGGTCAGAAACGGCACCAAAATCGTGTCCGATGTGGTGGGATAAACGTAACGAAAAGAAAATGAAATTAATATATATACATAATCTATACGATAAGAAATTAATTCGCATATGGAAAAATTGAAAACGATGCAAGTGTGATAATGATAATCTAGAATGATCTACGTCGAAATACTTTTTACTTCGGAGGGTGCAGTTATAATACCTCGGATAAGTATTCACTGTCAATTCACTCACAGATCGGACATTTTTTATGAATATTATCAACAGACTAGGTACTTGCTTGATGTTGGAAAGAAGTTCGTCGAATTCTATCCTATTGTTTATAATCGTATTACGTGTTATAGTTACTAATTGATTACGTATTCTAGATTAATCAATGTAGCTAATAGCGGGCATGATATTTTTAACGGTGGCTCAATTATTATTTCTTAAAACACGGAGTTGAGGAATAACCGATTCATTCTGACTACGTTTCAAATGGTATAACGAAGAAATTTCACAATTTGAACATTAAATGATTTCATTCGGACACGAAACGATTAATAATTTAAGTGATTAACAATTTAAAAAAATTTTTCAACTATTAGAATTCTATGAAAATTTAAAAACAAGTATCACGATCAAAAATGTTGAATAACATTATAAAAATGGAAAAAATGGACAACTTTTAATCGTCTCCAAGTTTATTATTTTCTTTAAAAATAATAATAATTATTATGTAAAAATTATAAGATATTATAGATAAATAAACACATAAATATAATATCACAACAGTATTAAAAATTGAACACACTTTAATAGTTTCAAAGAAGATTATTATTTAAGAGAATTATTACTAGAACTTTGTGAACATTGGAAATTGGTCTAAACTATTACAATTCCAAATTTTATATTGGAATATTACAAAGAGAAACGTACGAATATGAAAATTTCCAGTAGTCTCCGAATAATTCAAATCCAAATCTAAAGGATCTTCGTCTGGAATTCCATAAACCCGATCAAGATAAGGCAAATCGATACCACGAATACTACATCCCAACGAGACAGGGGGCAAGAGAGTAAGAACAGAATTAAAAAGACATGAAAAAATTTCACACCAAGTCCACCACCAGAATCCAACTTCGATTCTTCAAGATTCACGAAAAAATACAACTGTAATTTCTGCTGAAACAATCGAACGAGCATTTCCCCTCCGTGTTTTAAGCGTACAAGACAGTATCTCTGAGCGGAGAGGTCCGACATCGATGACGAAATCAATACGAAGTCTCGAGCGAATACGAGTTGCGAACGCGAGTCGACGCCTTGCAAACGTTTCTTGGGGTAGGGCCGAGCGAGCCGGGCCCCTCTTCGCTCCTCGCCGGCCGCCATACCTCTTTGAGACATTTGTAACGTTCGTCGCAATTAAGGTAATTAATCGGGGCTGGGGGGGCGACGCGCCTCGTCACGACTCGCGAGACAGTGACGATCCGCGGCGTCCCACGTGTGAAACGCGGATCGATTTGCGGGGCCCACCCACAAAGATCGACTTAACCACGACCTCGTCGACGACGATGCTTGCCTGAGGAGAAGGTGGTAACTTAAACGTATATCTCTGAATGGGAGCGAGCATGAGAAAGAATGCGTGCACGTGTATGTATGTGGGTATAAAAGAAACAAAGCGATAGAGAGAATAAGCGAGAAAGAGAGGGAGAGAAAGAGTAAGACAAGGGTACATAGAGAAGCGTGAAGGGAGAGCATTGTGTGTACAGTTCGCGGGCACCTTTCGCCGCTGGTGCGTCGCGTTCCTTTTCTCCTTTTTATATAATAAAGCTGCAAGCGTGTGCACGATCCTTGGGTCTTGTTTATCTTTCGTTCGTACGTGTGGTAGCTCGGTGGTAATGGTAGCGCTGAGTAATAAGCTTGGTTACTTAACGGCCGCGTTAAGGGTTGAAACGCTGACGGGTATTTCCCTATCTGGCACACCAGCGACGCCGCGTGTCAAGCAGCGCAACTAATCGTCGCGTCGTCGATTTTTATCGACCGAGAAACTGTCGATCAGTCGTAGCAGTTCGGTGGAATTACAATTCTCCCGAGATATCCGTCTTTGTTTTCCGGCTTAGGTGTATAATATCGTTAATAGTACGACTCATGAAGCGTTGTTTGTAAATCGATGATATAATAAACGTTTTGGGAAATGTAGACCCGGGAAACGGTCATAGTTTCTTTTCCCCTCAATTCCCGATTTTTCTTACTCCTTCTTACTCCTTCTTACTCCTTATCGAGAATATTCTTCGTTAACACTAGAACTACCAACCCAGTCGAAATGACTGGTCCTAGAATTTTGCTTTTCGCAATCACCGAACGCATACACCGCTTTATAACCCCTTGACTACGGCAGACTTTGATACGTAGTGGCCATACCATACGGCAGGAATTGAGTTACGATGTGCGCCATTTTTGTGAAAACAAGCGCCCTCCGTGTCAGAAAGCCAAACTACGGCGAGCGCCTATAGACGCCTTCTGTGTCACAAATGCAAAATTTCTAAGCGCATATGGGCGCCCTCCGTGTTACAAACGCAAAATTTCTAAGTACCTATAGGCGCCCACAGTAGCCAAGGGGTTAAGAATAAAATTGGTATCAACTCATATTAAGAAAGAACTGTAATCAATATATTCACTCATATTCATCGTACTCGTTGAAATTACTATAATCTGTGCACCTTATGGTTAGGTACACATTAAAGATCGGTAGTTCTAGTGTTAATGCTTTGTACGCTTTTGACAAAATTTTCGATTCTCCTCTAATATATGTATAAAGGTATATTTACAAATAGAGACTGGGGAAAATGGTATATGAAATTTGTGAACACTTTTTCACGAGGTTATAAGATTGCACAAATTAAAATTTTTAACATCCATGCTATTTTTAAATTATTATATTATATCCAGCATTCGTGTTATATGGAATTTTTTAATTTCCAATTTTCTGTGAATTAATTTAGCAAATTTCATGTACAGCTATTTTCATAATTTTATAGTTCTTCATAATTAGAAATCAATATGAACTATGATAAGATCGTCATTTTCTTTTTAAAGATGTTTATTATTTGCTTATAACTTTGAAACAGAGTGTTTCTAAACGTCATGGAATATCTTTCTCTCATCTTCATTTATAGGTTATGGTCTTGCAGTTTTGTCAAGATAGTAGAATACACCTTACACGAAGCCAGATAAATAATTCAGAGATGTAAAGATACTATTTTAGGATAAATAATCAAACATAGGTATATTATAAGCTTAAAATAATATTCGTTGATGTAATACAATATAACAAGGTCAGTATAACATGGGTTTTATAGGTTCACATTGATTAGCATATGCACGATATAACTAAGTATAGTAAAGTGAACTCAGTGCAGTAAAATAAACTCGATACAATATTACCTAGTATGGTACAACGTAGTATACCTATAACGTAAACTCAGGTATGTACAAATGAGCAAAGTACGTCATTGCTTTTATTTATTATTCCTTGTGACACCTGCTGCCATGTTTATTCGTCACAGTCGTTTCATTTGTATCACTTCGGAGCAGAACGGAAATTGTTATTCTGAATAGCTCCAGACACAATATCCGTTACCATAGCATAATCAGAGTGTGAAGATATAAACTTGTTTTCATCGACGTGATTAGCTCGCGTGATACATGTATACGGTTCAATTGTGAACCACGATAGAACCCCGATCGTTGCATGAAAACCTCGTTCGTCGCATTCCGGCAACACATGGCGGGAATGGCACGAAAAAACAAATAATAATCAACAACATGAGAATCGTGATCGCTAATCGTACGATTAGTTACACCCGGGCTCGAGCGATACAGCAAGATCGTAAAATCAGTCGAGCGCAAAAGTACAAACTTTCTGACTTACGGAGTACCAACTTAACACTTTCATGGAGGGCGTCACGCATGCGTGGTTATCGCGAATATTTTTTCTGGCCACTGAAACTGTTTTGGTAATAGCGAAAAAGCAGGTTTTCTATTGAGTGACTACTAAAATTTTCGTTGTGTAGACAGTTATGCCATTTTATTATAAATAAACGTTAATGTTATTATACCAATTTTGAAATTTGCGGTATAAATGAAAACAGGGTTATTCTACGCGAAAAAATAAGTCGAAAGTGTAAAATAAAATTTTCTCGCACGAGGCTTCGTTTTTGAGAAAATTAGCTTCAAACATTTGTGCGCTGAGCACGCGATTCAACATTTCGTTATCTACCGTTATCTTTGCACATGCTTTCCTTTATAAAGCTTCTAATGACACGAATTTGTTGCCTTATTCTTTCAATCGGGTATGCATTAACTTGCAAACATGGCTACGTATATTGCCCGCAAACTGACAAATATTTGGACTCAATTTTTTCAAAAATAAAGCTTCGCGTGAGAAAATTTTGTTCCATATTTTCGACTTATTTTTTCACGTAGAATCAAGATTGCATAATTACAGAGCACCCTGTATATCGATATTTTATCCATAATCGTTGATAATTAAATTCACATTTACGTAACGCTTTCCGTGAAAGCGTTGAGATCTTTCGGAAAGATAAAGAGCACCAGTCAATTTCAAATATGTCGATTTCTAACGAGTTCTTTCATTTCTAGGTATTAGAGACGGGGGTTTACGAGAAGGTAAAGGTCTTTCGAATGTTCGAAATACTAAACAGAATTTAGAGGTTATAAATCGAAAACAAATAGCAGTTAATAATAGATCTACCCATATAACGTGTCTTTTAATATAGTATACAAAGATAATAATGAAACTGGTATGATGTCAATACATAGGTATTTACATTACGTTACATTTTTACGCGACTAAAAGTCAACGTATTTTTACGAAAACTAGATACCTGCTGTTAACAACCGCAAAAACTCCGGAACCAGTCATTTCGACTCGTTTGGTAATTTTAACGTTAATGGTTTAATTTAAAATTGCAAGGTAATCAAGAATTTTTTTCCACCTTATTGGCGTTAAATACATACAGCTACAAACTGCAGGCGAACGTGACACGGAGCGACATCTACGGTGTCAATTCGGTATCAAATAGCCACCGCTAGATAAATAATCACATCTGTATACCGTTCGAACTAACTATATCGTCGCACTAACCTCTCCGTGTGTTTACTCACACGCATTTTCAGTTTCCTTTCGTCTAACGACCGAGGATCCACCGCATCGTCAACTCGGTATTATTCTGTCATAATAATCTAGAAAATATTCGTCGGCTGGAGAGAGGAGAGATGGGAAAGGAGGGAGAAGAAGAAGGAAGGATGAAAACGAAAAGGTACCGCTGCTTTTTGTTCGTCTTTCTCTTTTTTCCTACGTATTCCCCTTCTTCAACAAGAACAACGCCGAGGGTCGGTCTGGAATATTAATCACACGCTATGACGTATTTAACAGTCATTAGGGACAGTTGACTAGATAGGATGCAAAGTATGAAGAAGTAGAAAGTGACAGGGACCTTCCTCTCCTTACGTGTACTGACAGAAATAATAAATAATCCTTTCAGGTCGTACAATATAATTATGAGGTATTTATAAGAATGGCTCGTTTTATGCCGTTGTTCAGCGTGATGCTAACGTAAATAAAATAAAGTAAATAGAATAATGAATTAATTCGAGGCACGTTGGCTTCCCTTTTAGGAGAGAGCTGATCGTTTTTAACGGGATTTTTACACGCAGAATTTTTACACGGACAAGATGAATCATAAGGATCCTCTGCTGCATTTTTTCGTCACCTAACCTGTTCCATCCGACCGTTACCGTATTCGTTGCAATTTTACTACGGAGCGGATGCTTCTCGCCAGTCATGGATACATGTATGTTAACACAACTTACCGCGACCTAAATGAGAATTTTCAAAATTTTTATTAAAAATTTCGTATTCAACGTTATCGTTCCGATTGCTCGTTTTCGTAATTTTTCTTTCGATACGTGTATAATTCATTTTTTAATATTTTTCCTTTCACATTCTTTTTTAAGGGTCTTATGTTATTTCTTCATCTACCAATCTTCGTTTGACCGGCTGTGGTAGGTTTAGCGCGAACGAAGCAATTATTGAAGCATGTTCGAGATTTAATTGTTAGGTTAGGTTAGGCCGAGGGACGTCTCAGTGCTGTCTTACAAGCATGAATCATCCTCGTGTCTCTGTGAATTGATCACATTCAGGTGATAAGCTGTAAGACGATTATGGCGATTCCTCAGAGAAGATCGTTCAGTTTTATGAAGAAATTCCTTGAAACAGTAGTCACGTGCAGTAATAATAATGATTCGACACTTGAGATAAATGGTGCGTTTGTGGATTAGAGAGTACATCTGTGAGGTAATGTTTGGAAAAGTAGTTACTTCTCCGTGTTGTGAACAAAAGTGTAATTAGTTCTGAGGCTCCATGGCAGGTTTAACTGTGATAATTAACAGAGTTTAAACGCGGCGCATCCTTCTCTGCTTGTACCATTCCGAGTTCATAACATACGATGTTGCATTCCTAGATAAATGTGGTATTCGTATAACGTTACTATCGTTATACAGTTAAGTTTCGCTGGTAAGTGCTTGATTGTTCGACGCGAATTTAATAGTACATACAACATCGACGTCGTTCGCTATTTATCCAGCATTTTATCTCAGAATTTTTTGTGCCATTGCGCTGCTCTACGCATGCGCTTATTTATACTCGAAATTGCATTTTTATTTTTATTCTCGTAGGACATTGCGAAAAATATTTTATTCAAAGAATATAAAGCACGTCCCGTGCAAGTATTACAGAAATCATGAATTTTTTCATTGTTTTATGGATATACATTTTTTTTGCATAGGTATTATAAAATTATAAATACGATTTTACGTTGCTTTGTAGAAACTTTTGACAGGAAGATTTGGAAATATTTTGTCTTCCTCAATGCCAAGTTTAAGTAAGTACAAAATATTAGGAATATTAAATATAGGAGAGAAATATAGCAGAGAATTTTGTAGATATTAAAACTCGAAAAAATTGCATGATATTTTCTAAGAATTTTGAGAAAAAAGATTCCAATTCCTTTATTTTTCTGAATAACGAATTTTTAGAAATATAACAAAAACAGAGTTTCCTATAAAATTTCTATGTGACAATTTTCAAAAAGTTCCTAACATTTTTCTTTTATTTAGTTATATTACTTTTGATTGCAAAGAGTTCAATGTGCCCCTTTTATTGATTTGGAAATTTTATCATCCTTTTATTCTTTCGTTTCGTTATTACTCTTTATCTCTAGCAATTAAATTGGATTCACTGGTATTCGGCAGATTAAAAGATGAAATTTTTACATTTATCTTCAAAGGTCTCATTTCACCCCTTCAATATAATTCATACCACGTTGTGAGAATAACGCGTTGGATATTTTTTCGAAAATCGCATCGTAAGTATGCTTCATCGAAATCGCTTTACCCATTTACGAACTCGTCGTAAGTAATAATTCTGTCACAGAAACCGTACAGATAATTCTCGCAGAAAAATTCCTAATGAAATAACATTGTACTTAATTGAACATGCTTATTAAAGACATAATGAATGATCGTCCGATAAGACTGTCTCAGCAAGCGCTCAACAAACTATTGCAACTCGCTTAAAGAATAATTATTCAGCAGCAGCGTACATTACTCGAGAAATTATTATCCCAATATATTACGTCGTTAGTACTCGAAGAACGAGCTACGATAATTACCATATTTTAACACTGAAATAATCCCCCCGATAACAAAGAAGCCTTTCAATCCTACGAAAACGCCACCACCCCAATTTACCTCCCACAAACGAATCTATAAATCGTCAGAAATTAAATTCAATTTCCACATTTTTCTACTCACGTACAGAGAGAGAGAGAGGGACACAGATACAGACCCTGGCAATGGAAACCAAACTGATATCTGGCCACTGTTTACGCTTCACCAGCGCCATTACCAGCATCAGCATGAGCAACAACGTTCTCCGTGGCCTGAGTGGAACCGCGAGGCATGCTCGAGGATAAAAGGCAGAACGTCGTAGAGGTGTACAGGTTTCGCCTGGCAGGCTCGCCACGAAAATCCCTGAAACGGAATTTCGCGCCGATAAATAACAAGAGAGCTCACCGACAATACCGGCTCGAATCGTTTGGTACCACATGCCACTTGGTACTCGGGCAATTTAAATAAATTAACGGAGAGCAAGCGTATCCAGGCCCGCGTTCTACGTGGAGGTGAAGCAACAGCAACAGCAACGGCAGCAGCAGCAACAGCGGCAGCCAAGAAGAAGAAGAAGAAGAAGAAGAAGAAAGAGAAGAAGAAAGAGAAGAAGAAGAAGAAGCGGAGGTGGAATAAGAGGAACAAGAAGTGCGGAGGAGAGGTGGAGGGTGAAAGAGAGGAGAGAGGAAGCGGTGTGTGTACGCACCGAACGATTGTAAGACTGGAACACCCACGCGTGCTCGCGATGCCTTCGCGAATTCTTTTTTCCCCCCCTCTCGCCCACCCCGCGCACCTCGCGGATAATTACAGCTAATGGCAGTCATCGAGAATGCGAGATGCGTACCGATCCGCGTACGTGTACCGCGGGCACGACGATAACGCCACGAGTCCTGCAGGCTACTTCGATATTTAATTTATTGGTTGAATCGCTAAGTAGACGCGGTATTATCAACGCTGGCTCACTTCCACGATCGACGACGGCCGAGATAGGATCGATATACGCGCCATACGGAAGATCCACGAAGGAAGATGAAGAGGCACGGGATTTTCCGACGCGATGTCTCCCACCGAAGATTTATTCTCGTCAGCTCCCTCTCTCGGCAAGCGCATTGTCCGCGGCGCTGTTGCTGCCGCTGGCCGTGCGCGGCGCGTCGATCGCTCCGTGTCGGACACCGTGCTGTTCGCCGACCGATAGCCCCACTGTTTGCTACGTATTTGTTCTCCTCGTTAAGGGGTGGAACGTAACGCAGTGTGGGACTGCGGATAATTTATCGGGGTATCAAGAATCGGGTAATTCCTCGATGTTTGGGGGTGGGACGAGTGTTGGAGAAAAATTAGTCCATTGTTTAATTGTAATTGCGCATCACGGGCTCTGATGGAGACATGCTTAGCCTGATATAGGATTAATTCGTTTTAGAAACGAGAATTTCAAACTTCCTCTGTTGATTTCGACGGATATTATTAATTTCGTCCCGTTGATTTTGGTATTCTTGCTTATTTTGGATTTGGGAATATTTAGGGCTACTGGTCTATGGTATACACTGTGATACTGATATCAAGGTTAGAACAGATGACTTCGATAATTCTTATATAAAATAAGTTTCTCTGGGTTTTTCTTCCTATTTTCTTATAGCATGATGAAGTATAACTATAAAAAAGTATAATGTATCAAGTTTTATTGTCAAAGAACCAATTTAATTTTACACTTTTATGACGAACGGTAATCTTTCCTTACTCTAAAAATAAAAGTTGTACAGAACCTGTTACAACCGTTTATCAGAAACAAACATACTCAGTTTTAAAATTTAACTTTGAGAAATATCACATATGTACTTATATTTAACGTTTCTTTCATTCGTGTAGTAAACTGCGCAAAATATATTCCCATACAAAATCATACGTACACATGTACGATACATCATCTTTCTCGGAAGACAAAATAATCATCAGTCTGCAGCCTCAACTAACTCGTCCCTGAGGAAATTAAAACGTCGAGCTTCCAACAACTCGGGAAGAAGCAAACAAAAAATAATTGTGCGGGAGAAAAACGTCGAAAAAGAATTCTAAACTCACGTCTTCCGTAACCTCGTAAAATGACGCAACTCACCGTCAACGGTAGCCAAGAAGCGACAAAAAGCCAGGCATACCTTTACGTCAGCGGCTACGGACGCGTCAAGCACTGTGAGAGACAAGAGCGTTCGGTATTCCATCAAAGGAGATGATCCTGGCACAAGCCTGGAACCGCGGCGAACCAATTAAACTGCCGAGCATCAATTTTCGGCGCCCTGAAACGCCACATATGCGCGCGCATCGCAACGAGTTTCACGGCTGCCCCACCCTCCGGATTATCGATTGGGAGAGCGGTGGGGATAAGAGCAACAAGTGGTTCGGAGTAACTGCTAATCAAGCCGCGAGTACCGAAGTCGTCCATCAGAGGGCAGGAGCGATTTATCGTTTCATTGATTGGCGGGGAACTTTTCACGAAAGTTGCTGATCGCCGTGGCGTGCACGAAGAGACGAACGAGCGGAGGCCGTGTAATTGCGATTCGATTCTCCACGTGTGCGCGAGCGATCGAGCCGCGCATTGTCGCGATTGCGACACCGATCTATCGTGGGAATGCGCGGGAACGGCGCGGCGATTTCTTTCAGAGAACGATTCCAGAGATGACAGGCTGACTCACACGGGCCCTGCGCGCGCGTTGCTACACATTTTCTATGATTCAGTGCGGAAAGGATTCGGTGCGCACGGCGAACCGCAAATTGGCTCGCCGAGAGCTGTCCGATCGCCGGATAATTAAGGACGTCCTTGCTCGTATATATTTATCGTATCTCGCGGTCGAGATCGATCGCTATAATTCTGTATGGATAGAGGAGTTCGCAATCGGGACGAGAGGGTATCGCTGGTTTCTTGCTCGGTGTTACGCGATACCAGATTCGATGCATCGATAAATACGATTCCGAGCGATCCCGTTGCGGATTCCGTGCAAAGATCATTGTTGCAGATTCGTGCTATGTTTCGAGTGATATTTGAATTCTTTCTCGATTTTCTTTCTCTATTTATTATAACGATGGTAATCGAATCTTTCTCTTAATATTTATTTGCAATGGAAATTTTACGCAATATTTAGGAAAATTAAGAGATAGGTGTTAGTGGTGGATGAAATATCAATAACAATAAGAACTATTCTTTATTTAATTACAAAAATGATCAAACACAAATATTTAGTATAAATCTAATTAATTTCTCGCAATCACATGCTCACACCTATTTTCACTTCACGACTCCATTACAATTGACCTAAGCCCAATCTCTCTGGTTTGTTCTTTCTACTTTCATACGTTACATGAACGTACACAATTCACACACACCTCGATCATTACACGCATACTCATTTATCACGATAACCTGAATTTATTAGATACTGGCATCCCATGCATACTTGTCCTATTCATCCCTTTCTTACAGACATCGCTCCTTTATTATATCAACACACATATATTCAAAACCTATGTTAACCATTACCACAACATAATCTGAAATATTGTGTTCTGAAATAAATCACTGAAGACACCTATGACTTGCAAACAGATGATAACAGAATAGACAGATATGAAAGGAAAGACTTTGACAGGGACTAGAAAGAGTCTTTAAAATATTGTCTTTCGTAATTAATATTTAAAATCAACAAGTAAAGAATACCTGAAAGGATACTTAAAATTGGCAAATAAAGCTTGAGGAAATAAATACACGAAAGAAAGAAATTTTTTAAGGTAACCTGGAATATGCTTTAATATATTGCATTTCTAAGTCCTTGAAGATAGTTGATATAATAGACTTACAACTCGTCAGTCAATACTTGTCTCACTCATCCCTTTCTTACAGACATCGCTTCTTTATTATAACAAACACGTATATATTCAAAATCTATGTTAACCATTACCACAATAGGGGTCGTATATCGTAGAAAAACGAAATTTGTGAATATTTTAAGACTGTGATATTTTTTTTATGGATCCTTTTTGTTAAACATATTCTAAAATTGTTATAGTATTTGAAGAAATGTTGAAATATTTTGAAGTTATGGAATTTCTTACTCAAGGTCTTTTATTGATTATACTGATTATTATCCAGGTTCATTATAATTTTTAACAAAAATGGAGGGGGATGGTAGATATAAAATCTAGAATTACAAATTTTTGAAATATTTCATTACAGAATTTCTTCTAACGAATTCTTTTTGGTAAATATAGTTAATATTTGAAATTATATAGAATTCCTTACTATAAGATTCTTGCATCCATATCAATAACCAAATATTTTTATAACATGTAAAACTTCCACGAGGAATCGAAACTTGTATGCTTCAGCATTCGAAATTTAAAGCATTTTAAAATTCTGCAAAATTTTTTATTATAGCTTTCACTTATTCATTATGGCCTAGGATTTTTATATTTAAGAACATCGAGAGATAAGAAATACGAGTTCTACGATCACCCAATTTTAAAGTATCTAAAAATCACCTGGATTTTACATTTGAGAAAATCAAGGGATGGGTGAGGGGTATTGAAATTTCCTATTAAAAGATTTCAATTTCATCACGAATCCACCCAAATTCCTAATTATTCCAAACTAATTCCAAACTATAATAATAATTCCAAACTCCAAATTATCTAACGGATCTCTATACTATCAAGATAAATCCATATATCAAAAAATTCTCCGATACCAAAATAAAATTAAAAAATTTCGAGTTCCATAAGATTCTGCAACACGAAATTTCCCCGTCGACATTTCATCAGCAACAAATTGCATCTCCATTACCTTTCAGGTTTATCTACCTCTGTTTACCCAACAAACCCAACACCCGAATCAAAACCACTTCCACCCACCTCCCAGAAACAAGCCAACAAACCACCCTCCTCATTTGCTCCCTGTTGACTGTGTACTTGTACAATGAATTTTACCAAACTTGATACACTTTACTCTTCTACAACTGGTTCCTTCTGTCTACACTGTGGCAGTGGTTGTCATAGAATGTGTGATATGAGTGTGAGGAATGTTTGTGTGGAAGAATGTGTGCGTGACGAGTATGACAGAGAGTGGTGAAGAAACAATCAGTAAGTGAATGACAGTCATTACATATAGACTTTGTGTGTGAAATAATCCTCGAGAGATTACATCGCAGTTAGAAGCGAATATATTTAACGAGATTTAGTTATAATTTATGTTGTGCTGCTATTGCGTTCGATAAATATTCTTATCAGTTTATCCATTTACTCACATACACCTGCTTATCGAAGGTACCTGGAAGTTTCGAATGTCCTATATAATCCTCAGAATTCTACTAATCATAAAGACATGTCTCTATCTACTTGTGACAGGGTTTGATTCATCTACACTGTTCCGATTAACACCAACCAACCAACATACCTACCAACACCACGAAAAGTGCAAAAGTTTTCCTAGGAAAACTATCTTTCCTGTTGGAACCCATGTTGGACGATGGGTCGTTCATCCTGATCGAAAGAAGAAACGAGTACGGCGCGTGGAATTGGGAAAACGAGTCAATCGAGGGAGAGAAGCCGCGCGCATAACTCTGGGTCCGCAAGCTGCTGGTCCGCGGCCTCTCCCCATGGTCCGCGTTTTACCGAAAGGCGAGAAAGAGGAGCGAAGAAGAGGAGCGAGGAAGGTGGCGAAGAAAGGCTGCGGCGACGAGAGGGGCGGCGAAAAGGAAGGGGGCGGGGGTGAGCGAGGGGGTGGCGGTGGTGGGAGTAATGCAGGAGCAAAAGGCAGAAAACACCGGTAGGCAGTTTTGTAGCTGTTTTTATCAGCTTCTGGGCATCGGGGGTTCAGGCCCGACGATGCCAGGACGCATCTTGGGGGGTTCGTGTGGGAACGTACGTCTCTTTAGCGTACCTCTCCCCCGCCCCCCGTGCCCTCCTCCTTTTTATCCTGCTTGGTTCTCGCGCGGTCCTCTTCCAGCACGGCCCGACGGGTCGAGCTTCCCTGCTTGGCTTTCCTTTTTCCTCCGTTCGCCAGCTCGGCGACTTGTTTCTCTCCCGTTCGTCTTGCCCGCCCCCCTCCGCCCCGTCTCCCGCTTCCAGGCCTCCTCTTCATCCTACGGCTGCCTCGGGTACCAAGGGTCATCGAGGTCACCCTCCACGGTGCACTCGGCTACGTGGTGTGCCCTATATTTACGCACGGTAAGAGCACCCTGAAGAGGAGGTGGTCGCCTCTCTCTGTCCTCCTCCTTTCTTTCTTTGCCTCTCCTTCTCTCCCTCCTCTCCTCCCACCCGGCCTCTCCTCTTCTTCTGCTTCTTACAGTTCTCCTCCTACCTTTTTTCTCCACCCCCTACTCAGCTCGCTCTTCAATAAGCGCCGATCGCCTTAAGATCGACTCACAACAATCATTCCGCTTGCGTTCCGTTTCGTTTCGGTATCGCAGCAGTCCCGGCCACTCGGAAGCGAGAATTTTCGAGCCTTTTTGGCAAGATGGGGCAGCAGTGACGGGAGGTGTGGTTGGGCCTGGGCCCGCGCGCTGCGCGCGCACAGAATTGGCGCTGGGGTCGTAATAGGATTGGGATGTCCGTATGTCCATTAATGTCGCGTTAGCCTTTAGCCCGGGATTGCATCAGTCATGGTACTTAACTTTCGAAGGTGCGCGATAAATCACTGATAAATTTAACGTTAACGTAATAACGCGAAGATTAAGGCACGCGGTTTCTTGCAGCTAGCACTCTGACACTGAATGCTCATTAAGCAGCTCATAACTCGGGGAGCTATGCGCGAGCAACGAGTGACTCACGCGCGGATAGACATACCATAAGACTGTCTTAACACCCTATGGTTGTTGCATTCGCAACCAACCATAATGCGGTTCTTTCGATGATAAAAAGCCTTTATCTAGGAAGGAATTCCGCATTCACTTCGCTTTTTCGATCTCCTTGCTGAGTTTCCTGACCGGCATCTCGATGCTCGAGCTATGCGGAGATTAGGCCGGTCGTTAGTGCTGAAATCGGGGAACTTTCGGAATCTGGTTAATTCGATAATGCAATCAGCAGGCTCTCGATTAATACGTTGTTTGAGGAAAGCCTTGTTTCTCCAACACACACGCTGCAGATCGAAAGTCTCTTGCTGCGTGGCGTTAGACAACGGACGCTGCTGTTCCAAATGTCATAGAGTAAGAAAATTTTAGCGTTACTTCTAAAAGGATAATTATTAACTTGGAGTAATCGTCGTAATTAATAATTATTGTAAATTCACAATTAATACGCTGGTAAAGAGAATTTTTGTTTTCGTACGCGATAACTTAGAAATGGAAAAGATCCTTTTTGATTATGTATTTGTAATACTTAGATTGTGCAATTGCACGAAGGTACTGTTTTGAAAAATATTATGGTATAAGAAAATTGTAAAGTTAACCGTTTGCATTCGAGAGGCGCCCCCCAATCGCCATTTAATCAGATTCTAAAGCTGGATGTTAATTAATATATCAAATTTACAATTACCCAACGATGCGTGGAATATCGAAGTAAAATAATTCTACGTCTTAATTTGCATACGATTTCTTATTTACCGTTTTAAAAATATCCTCGACTTTATGACAGAAAGTCTTCGAATTTTTACTATTTCTCTATAACAAAAAATTCCTCCAGTGCAGAAGGTTAACCTTGTTTTCAGCTGCTCGTTTCAGTGTGGAGGATTAAGGACAAATGTTTGTACAAACGTGTATTCTACTTCCTTTGGTTTATGTAACGTTGTATAATAAATTTGATGTTTCTTTTATCTGATAATTGTTATAAAAGTTAATTAAACTGACATTGGATTTTAAAGCAAGATTATAAATTATAATTGGTATAACTATTCTTTCAACAATTTCCACTGTTTCCTAAATTTGTTGAAATTTATATTATTTCATACCTTAATATTTCTTATAGTATTGTACAATAATTTTCAACACGTGATGTGTATAATTTTATGTATATTATATAATATATACTATATATTAATATATCTATTATATAAACTTTTACTATTATATATATTAATATACAGTATTACATATTACAAATATAACAATATTATATATGTACTAAATGTATACTAATATACTAATTACATACTTTTTAGTATTAAGGAATGTTTCCAATTATTATTATTTATTATAGGTATACAATCAATTTTATACATATATCAATATATTTGCAATATAGGATTTTTGTTTATTATTCTATAGTAAAAGTAATTATTTTTTAGCTAGCCTAATACTATTATATTAATGTACTAATATATTTTTACATATAATTATTATTATATTATACCTTTCATATATGATAGTTGCGTAATATACTAATGAAAAACTGTTTCGTTCCCAGGTATAGCGATTCGAAGAAATAATGGCAGTTTTATTGCACGCGTTCTGCAATCGAATTATGAGGCGTACAGAAAATTTTAGCGAAGTTTTAATGGTCGTTAATGTATTAACCAACAGCGTAAACACGAGAAGAAATTAAAAGGGAAAATAAAAAGGGGCAAAGTACACGGGAGTCATCGTATAAATCAAGGTAATCGTTAAATGATTGTACACTATTAAGTAGAACTGCCAGACCAGTCCAAATGACTCGTCACGGACTTTTTGTTCCCGCAGTCACTGAAATTCTGCTACTACTTTCGAAAAAATTCAACCTGACGTGTATCGAGATAAAAGCATAATTATTAGCTCCTCTCTTCAGTAATGCATAGTTCTTTCTAATAACAGTTGCAAATAAAAAACTATTTATCGATAATTAATCAGTTATTGTCTTCAATTCTCTATAATTATTCACTGTCTCTTTATCAAATTTTTCAATTTTCCTTCCTTTCTTTTATCCAGAAGATTTGTTATTATAGTATATCAATATAGTATGTTTAGATATACGTATATTTGAAATCGATAATTTTATTATTAATATTAATCATTATTACGTTGTAATAAGTAGTATAATATTAACAAGTATTAAGATAAAAACCTAATTACATATATCTGTATACTTTCATCGAACAAATTGAATTAATATTATCTATGTATAATATATTTACGAACATAGTTGCGATTGGTAGACTCAATATCAATATTAACATTAATAATATTATATACTATATTAATATCAATATTAATTACGTATGTCTGTTTATTTTCATAGAACAAATTTAATTAACACTATATATGTACATTATTTTTAGATACATAGCTACGATTGGTAGACTCAATATCAATATTAACATTAATAATACTATACACTATATTAATATTAATATTAATTACACATGCCTGTTTATTTTCATCGAACAAATTTAAATAATATTATATATGTATATTTTATTTAGATACATACCTACGATTGATATACTCAATATCAATATAATAGTGAAGAATTGCAATGTTTAACGTAATATTGAATCTTATTTAAACAAAAACTTAATTGCATATACCTGTTTATTTCCATCGTACAAATTTAATTAATATTATCTACGTGTAGTTCTAATGTTAGTATCAGTCACGAGAACTTGTAATAAATAATATAAAATTGACTCTTATCGAGATGGGAATGTAACCACATGTATCTGGTTATTTATATCGTATCGCTGTAATTATTATTTTCTTTATACACTGTATTTAAATACACATTTCAGATCAACCGTTTTAATATTGATGTTAATGTTAATATAATGTTGACATTTATTTCGACAGATATATAATTAGACATGCTTATATATTTTCATCGTATCGCTTAAATTATTATCTGTACATATAATTTTATGTACATCTCCCAGACAAAAAAATTCGCAATATTAATATTAACGACGAAAAGTAATAGTAAATAACATAATTTGGGCTCATATTTGCATAGAAATGTGATTACATGTGGCTATTTATTTTTATCGTTCCACTGCAATTATTATTATTCATATGTACCATTTTCAGTACATCCTTCAGATAAGAGAATTCTAATATTAATATTTACGATGGAAAATAATAGTAAATAATATAATTTGGACTCGTATTTGCATAGAAATGTGCTTGCATATAGCTGTTTATTTTCATCGTTCCACTGCAATGATTATTATTCATGTATAACGTTTTAGGTATACGTATTACGAAAAAAATTCTAATATTGATATTAACGATAGAAATTAATTCTAAATAGCATAATTTGGTCTCATCTTCACATATAAGCGCGATTATACGTGCCTATATATCTATATCGTCCCACTGTAATTATTATTATTCATATGCGCCATTTTAGGTACTCGTATCAGAAGAAAAATTCCAATATTAATATTAACGATGAAAATTAATAATAAATAGCATGATTTGGCCCCTTCTTCTCATAAAAACAGCATTATACGTGCCTATTTCTTTGCATCGTTCTACTGTAATTATTATTATTCATATGTGCCATTTTAGGTACTAATAGCAGATAAAAAATTCTAGTATTAATATTAACGATGTAAATTAATAACGAATACCATAATTTGGCCCCTTCTTCACGTAGAAACACGATTACACGTGCCTCCATATTTTCATCGTACCATTTCAATTATTATTACTCACCTGTACCATTTTAGGAACTCGCATCAGATAAAGAATTCTAATATTAATATTAACGATGAATATTAATAATAAATAGCCTACTTTGGTATCTTCTTGTTATAGAAACACGATTATACATGACTACTTATTTTCATAGTACCATTTCGATTATCATTATCTACGTATACCATTTCAGGTACCTGTTCCAAATTGAAAATATAGATAAAATATCAGCAATGGAAGCTAACAACGAAGAACATAATTCGGACTCTCCTTCTCACAGGAACATAATCAAATATGCCATTCTATTCTCATAATACCATTTGAATTATTGCTATCTTCATATACATGACTACTTACTTCCATCGTACCATTTCGATTATCATTATCTACGTATACCATTTCAGGTACCTGTTCCAAATTAAAAATATAGATAAAATATCAGCAATGGAAGCTAACAACGAAGAACATAATTTGGACTCTCCTTCTCACAGGAACATAATAAAATATGCCATTCTATCCTCATAATACCATTTCAATTATTGCTATCTTCATATACTCCGTCTAACTGGATACACGATTCGTCGGAAGTCACTCTAATCACGAAAAATCACAGTAAATCACCTAATACTTACTGCCGATAATTGACGTATCAGTATAATCATATACATACCCATTTATTTGCAGCTTACTATTATCTATGTACACTATATTTAAATATACCCGACAAGGCAGTAGCCCTACTATTAACATTGCCTTCGAAAAATCGGAATAAACAAGACTATACGTCGTCTCAGCGAGACAGCAAGATAATCGTGTAATATACCTATCTGTTCCCACCGTGCGACTTTAATCACTAGCATCCACTGGCTATATTCAAATACACCTTGTCGGTAGTTGCGGTGTTAATTCTTATGATAAACCGTCTATCGACTCGGAGGGAACGCGTATTCCTAAAGGTTGCGACAGTACCTTCGAAAGGTTACGATACGAATTGCAATGCCGCGTGTCGTAACCTTTCGCGAACCGCATCGTACGGGGCTTATATACGCCATGATAATGGCTGGTATTATCCGTTGAATTGTAATTACCTTGTCCTGGCCTCCACGCCTGTTCAGCACGAATTTTTCGACCTGCGTGCTGTCGCTGGCGATTTTATCTAGCGAAAGCTGCCGCGGCTCGTTTCGCCATGATCTGCGTCATCGCGTGCAGGTGCTAAAGCTAATAACTTTCGATGGCGTTTCGCGTCATCGAAGCCTCGTTCCAGCCTGGTCTCATGGCGCGAACGGTTTCCGTGGAACGGTTCTCTTCTGTTTCATGCGGCGGGCTGCACAGGCCATAGAGGAAGGGAGGTGAATAGCGATCGTAACACGTAAACGCCTAATGAACCGCGCGAAACGCGAATACGCTGGGCGTAACAAGCTGCTAAGGCTTGTTAATTAGCTGCTTAAGAGAGGCTAGACGCGACGATCATTGCAATGCTATCTAGCTAAGGAGATGGCCGCGAAGCGCGCCGTCGGCTATTAAACTCGGCTGAAAAAGAAGACATAACGCTTAGCCCCGGTGAAAGGGAATGGTCTTTTGTGCCAGGCGATTACAGGTGCTGGTAAAAAGTTACGCGATGCAGTCGATTGTGGGATGATCGTTTTATCGCCACGGTTGCAGATTTTCTGCTTCGGAGATGCTTTGGTACCAATATTCGGGTACCAATATCGAGAATTTTAGGCTACTTTCTTGTTGAAAGATAAGTGTGGGTGTGTTCGCAGGAAGGAAAGCAATGTGGATCGTTTTATTATGACTGTGGAAGATTTTCTGCGTTGGAGACGGTTTTCATTTGGGGTATGAATATCGAGAAGTTTAGAGTATTTTCTTGTTAAAAGACAGGTATAAGTATGTTGAGAGAAAGGTGGATATGGTCATTATATATTGGCAATTATTTCAAGAATTGTTCATCAATATCCATTAATTATATATATATTAAAATAACAATAAATTTAATTACAAATTTGTTTAGTTCTTAAATTGATAAATTAAAGATTGTATTATTGGGACTGTTGGAGACTTACTGCTTCAAGATATTTGCAATTTAGGGTATAGATATCACGAATTTTAAAGAATTTCCTTATTAGAATTTTCTTAAAAAACAGGTGTAGGTACGTTGACAGAAAAGTGGAGATTTTAATTATATATTATCAATAAGAGCTGTATTTTGTATTATTTCTAAAATTGTTTATTGATATCTATTAATTATATATAAATAAAAATTAAAATAAATTTGATTATAAATTTATTTACTTATTTAAGTTCATAAATTAAAGATCGTTTTACTGAAGCTGTTTGAGATTTTCTGTTTTGAAATGTTTGCAATTTAAGGTATGGATATCGCGAATTTTCAAGAATTTTCTTATTAAAAGACAGGTATAGGTACGTTGACACGATGGAAAAGAATTCAGATCATTTTAGTTCGACTGTTAGAAATTTCCATCATTGTAAATATCTGCTGTTTGGGTATAGTTGGTGTGTGCTATGGCTAGGGTGGTTAATTTATAGAGTGCTAGAAACGTTTGAAATTTGAGGATAATTGATGTGGGATATGGTCAGAGGTGATTGTTTTTGAAACATAAATATTGAGAATTTTAAGAAATTTTGTTGAAATAAGGCAGATACATATGAATTGGTTGGAGGTAATACGATGCGTATCGTTTTGTTTGGTTCGTTGAAAATTTTTTGCTTTGGAAACATTTGCAATTTAAGGATAGTTAGTGTGGAAAATAGATAGGTGAAATATGAGCAGGAATTTTTCAAATTTTGTTATAGAAAGACAGATACGAATGTATAAGAAGTGAAGCAATGCAGACTAACAGACTATTTTATTGTTTATATAGTATTACTAAATGGGAGATATCTACAAAGTAGAAAATCATTAACAGTTCTTATTGGTTATAGTCCTGGTGCAGTCATTTAGTAATACTAAACTTTAATTAAAATTTTAATTAAAACTTTCATAAAATCACTATTTCAATAAAACTTTAGTAAAGTATGGATAGGAATGGTTGGTGCTGCAATACGAACACTAACAATTTCTGCAAATTTTTGAAACATTAAGAAATTAAATTGAGAAATATTTCGAAATTAAAAAATTAAATCAAGAAATACTATGAAAGTAAGGAATTATATTAAGAAATACTCAAAAATTGAGAAATTAAGTGGAGAAATATTACAAAATTAAGAAATTAAATTAAGAAATATTAAGAAATTAAGAAACTAAAAAAAAAAGAAATCTTTGAAATATTGAAATATTCTTACCTCACAACAGATATATAGCTAGATGTTGGCAAAAAGTAACGAGATACATATCGTTTTATCTTAATTATTGGATATTTTCAACACTATACATAGAATGGATGAAATATTTCTTGAACAAAAAAGATTGGTTCTTGAAATATAAATATTGTGAATTTTTTAATTAATTAATTAAATTAATTTTTAACATAAGAAATAAACAGATTTATCTTCTTGCAAAACATTGCTGTTAAGACGTATAGTTTATAGACATTGATATTGATATTAAGATATATACATTGATAAATATTACATTGATATTAAGATATATAATATATATATTAAGATATATGAGTCATTCACTGCACAAATCGATTAATTCCACTTTTTGAAAAATCTTAAATATAAAAGCTATGACTATACCAAGTGCTTTGACACTTAAATTTGACACTTAAATCGATTAACTCCACTTTTTGAAAAATCTTAAATTAAAAAAGTTATGACTGCACCAAGTGCTTTGATACTTACATTTAAGATTCTTCAAAAAGTGGAGTTAATTGATTTAAGTGTCAAATTTAAGTGTCATAGCACTTGGTATAGTCATAGCTTTTTATATTTAAGATTTTTCAAAAAGTGGAGTTAATCGATTTGTGCAGTGAACGGTTCATATATATACTATAGACTATGATATATAGTTTATCCTGTGAATAAATTTTCTTAGACGTTACAAATAAATATAGAATATATTTCTCCATCTAAGAAAAATATTCAGTTATAAAGATTTTTCTGGGAAACGATTTTTCGTAGGAATAAATATGAATAATTTCGACTCCCTTTTTCCTTCTGAAAAATTAGAAAATTCTTTAAAGTTTCTGATCAGCGAAAAGGGCACTTGATCTATTAATATTCGCGCAATATAAGGTAGAGAGGTAATAAACAATCCATTGCAGTGAATAATTTTCCTCTTATATTCTGTTATTAACCAACCATTAATAACAGTTTGTCTAGAGTTTTAGATATTACGAACGAAAGTGATGAAATACATCTGCCAATGCAGGAAAATAATTTCACTTTTCCATCGTCGATTTCCACATTCCATTTTAACTATCTAACAATATACCCTCTTTATGCAGAAAACGAATATTTCACGATTTGACATTTCTTAGGTCTGCTCTTTATTCCAAGATCATACTTCATGATTGAACGATTTATGTTCAGATCAACTGTCCATGCAAAGAATACATATAATTTTTCACTATTTAATATTGTCTACACGAAACATTATATTTTAATGATAATTAGAATAAAGGAATAGAAAAGAAAATTTTCACTATTTAATATAAATTTAATGGAAAAGGTTGTTGGAAAAAGAATAAGTAAAAAATAAAATCTGTATTAAATATTAAAAAATTTTTAATAATATGGATTTTAACTAAAAGTTATATGTTTTGTTTAATAAGTATGCTAATCGTACCAAGTATCATAGATCATGCTGTATCTATACAAGCAGACTATGTCAACTAAAGGAATAATTATAAAGAAATAATCACAGTTCTAAATAATTTGGATGTAAACAGCAGATATTTCTACAAATGCATATTTCGTAATATTTAATATTTATAATTTATATAGGAAATATGAAAAATCATTATAGTTATTAGATGTGATAAATAGAATGATAAAACAAAAATATATTATTTATTTTATGGAATTAATTTCGTAAGCAAATAATGAGTTTATTTCCTAAATAATCACAGAGGCAAAAATTCCAAATTAGAAAATTCGGAAAGAAACTCAATCATTTTGATTAATTCGGTAATAATAATAATTCAAATATTTAAAAGTCCCAATTTTCCAAATCTCATATCATCTTTTGGACTTATAGAAAATTCTTATTTTTGCGTTTTATAGAGTTGTATAATTTCTTAAGCCAACGATGAACTCCTTTCCCAATTATTTAGAGAAACAAAAATTCTGAATTAGAAAATTCAGAAATAAAACCAATCGTTCTGATTAACCCAATAATACTAATTTCGATATCAATAGATCCCAATTTTTCAAATCCCTCGCTATTTTTTATTCTCAAAGCAAATATTTATTTTTTCGTTTTACGAAGTTGATTTTTCAAATAAATAATGGATCTCTTTCCCAATTAATTATAAAAAAAAAGAAATGCTAAAATAAAAAATTGAGAAACAAAATCGATCGTTTTGACTAATTTAATAATACTAACTTCGGTATCAAAAATTTCTATTTCTTCGTTTTATAAAGTTACAATAATTTCTCAGTCGAACGATGAGTTGTGATTCATTTTCCAATTAATTACAAAAAAAGAGAAATTCTGAATTAAAAAATTCAAGAACAAAACCGATAATTTCGACTAATTCGATAATACCAGTTTGAACATTAAAAAGTGTGAATTTTTCAAATCTCACGGCAGTAGACGGGTGTGTACGAGGCCTAAAGATGCTCCGGAGACCTCATGCAAGATACCACAGGGTGGTCGCAATACGCGAACGTTACGAAGATGCGGGACGATGAAAAATCTCTGGTATCTCAAGCCAAGATCCCTCGAACAATGGGATATCTTCGGGACCGACTCGGTTACGGTGGACAATTATTGCTCGATTGCCGGAAGATAATGTTTCATCGTGGATGAAATAATGATTTTCTTTCGGCCGGACGAAAACATGTGAAAATTCCACGATAATGGCGGCCGTAAATTATTTCTGTCCTCGGTTACCGATGGCATCACGATAATTGGGTACCACGGTCCTAGCAGATCATCGGGGCACGATAAATTTTGAAGAAAGGAAAAGTGATCTGGTTCACTTTTCTCTTTGCCTCGTCGTCTCTGAGATATAGTAATGTCTCGCGGTTTTGCTTTATGGCTTGCCTCGAACTTTAATCCAATGGTTATATATTAGTGCACCAGTCAGCTGGTTTAGATGGATCCTTGATTATTATCCAAGTGATCGTCTTTCGTCGATCGATCGTGCGTGAAGTGAGGCATTTATTTTTCTTGAATTTTTATTCTTTGTATTTCTGCCATTTTTATTTCATTTTATTTCATTTTATTTTATTTCGTGCGTGAAATTCAGCATTTATTTTTTTTTAATTTTGATTGTTTGCATTTTTGTCATTTTTACTTCATTTGATTTGATTTCATTTCATTTCATTTCATTTCATTTCATTTTACTTTATTTTATTTTATTTCGTGCGTGAACTGTGGTGTTTATTTTTCTTGAATTTTTATTGTTTGTATTTCTGTCATTTTTATTTCATTTGATTTAATTTTATTTTATTTCATTTTATTTTAATTTATTTCATTTTATTTTATTTTATTTCAGTAGTTTGCGTAATACTCTTGAATACGAGTTGTACTTTTCATAACGAATTTTTATTATTTTTGTACTAAGACACGAGAAAATAATAACAAGGTGATGATACTTGGTTATTGTTAAATGAACTGTGTTATTAAATTCAGAAACGATAGTATTAAAATTATTTCCTGCACTATTATCATATCATAGTCGTTTATTTATCAAATTGATTAATTCCAGAAAGTAAATAGCAAAAATTCATTTTGGATTTGCGTTAACGATAAAATTTTGAAAAAATTCGAAAAGAGTATTAGTATATTTCATTCATTATTTGTTACTCGCTTTGACGTAAGCTATAATCATATATACGAAAAAATATATAATACTATTTTACAAATAGTAATTAATTATGCTTGAAATATTTTCTGACTGTGGAAAATATATCTGGCTATTGGAAACATCCGAAAAATCGTGATGACACATCTAGTTGACTAACATTATCCATATACTCGGTACATTTTCGCCATGTTATACACGTATCAAACAACATTGCAATTTTCTGAATTATTATACAATTCTGGTACAATTATTATACAACTTTTATACAATTTTTATACAATTATTATGCAATAAAATACGATTTCAGTGCAAAGCCGAGAAGAAAAAGAATGCAAGAACAAAAGTGATCCTCAAGATTCCCAATTATTATATAATATGATGCAATCGCCAAACAAAGGCGAGAAAGAAAGGAGTGCAGGTACAATGATCCACAATTTTTTCAATTATTATACAATTCTAATACAATTCTTATACAATAAAATACGATTTCACAGCAAAAGTGAGAAAAAAAGAAGTGCAGGAACAAAGGCAATGTATAATTTTCCAAATTATTATACAATTATTATGCAACAAAATACGATTTCACAGCAAAGGCGAGAAAATAGAAGAGCAGGAACAAAGATTGTTTGCTATTTCTCAAATTAATATACAATTATTATACAACAGAATGCGATCACCAAACAAAGGCGAGAAGAAAAGTAGTGCAAGAACAAAGGCAGTCAGCAATTTTCCAAATTATTATACAATTATTGAACAACAAAATACGATTTCACAGCGAAGACGAGAAAAAAAGAAGTGCAGCAACAAAGGTTGTTTGCTATTTTCCAAATTATTATACAATTATTATACAATAGGACGTGATCACCAAACAAAGTCAAGAAGAAAAGAAGTGCAAGAACAAAGGCAGTCTGCAATTTTACAAAATATTATACAATTATTGTACAATTATGATACAATTATTATACAATGGAATGCGATCAGCAAACAAAGTTAAGAAGAAAAGAAGTGCAAGAACAAAGGCAGTCTGCAATTTTCCAAAATATGACACAATTATTATGCAATTATTATACAATAGAACGCGATCACCAAACAAAGTCGAGAAGAAAAGAAGTACAGGAACAAAGACATTCAGCAATTTTCCCAATTATTAAACAATTCTGATACAATTATTACACAACAGCACGCGATCGCCGAGCAAAGACAACAATAAAAATAGCGTAAGAACAAAGGTAGTCCGGTTGGCGAAATTTCTGCACGGTTCCTAGCGAAAAAGAGAAGAGAAAGTGTGCTGGACGTCAGCTCGCGGCGCATATCCGCCACGAATGTCGCAGATTGCGAAAAGGGCGTACGTGCCCTTGTACTTGAGCAGTCGCATACGAGCCGCGGTTCTTTCCTTCCCGACATAAATCCTCCTCCCTTTTCTCCTCTTTTTCCCCTCGCCCCTTTCTTTTTTCTCCTTTTCGCCCCTTTTTCATTTCTCGTGCTTTCTCACAGCTGAACGACGTTAACGCGGCGAACACCGACGTCACTGCCAGTCCACCGCTTTTATTTTCTACTCGCTTCTCCGATTCTCACACGATCCTCTCCCGCGAAACGGGGTGCGCAAAACAGGCCGCGAGACGACCGCCACTGTTTTCACTGAATCAAGCTCCCCCGATTTCCGTTCCAGTGACGCAATTCTGCTTATCCAATCACGAGATTCGATGAGATTATCGCGAGTAAAGCGAACACGATTGTTAGCCAGTTGTCGCATGCTGTTATGCATCAGGCTAGTCAGAAAGTGATCTTGATACTTCGAATATAACCTTGATAATAATTCTCTTCAACGAGCAATTTGTGGGAAAAATTGAATAATCCACTATTGGGATTATGGGTAAAAAGAAATAACTATCGTTATACAGGTAACCCCCCTATAACACGGTAAATAGGTTCCTAGAAAATGTCGTGTTATTTGAAACCGTGTTGTATGAGACCCAGAGCCAGTACAATAAGGGGGGTTACGTTTCGAAAACTTACTGAAAACAAATTTTTTTTTAATTCTACATAAACAATTTAATTTTTAGTAAAAATATAAATGTATGTACGACACAAAATAAAAGAAAAGCAAAAATATTATTTTCATTTAACGAAACCTTAATTTAATAAATTTCTTCGTCGTCACTGCTTATGTAGAAGTACAGTATTGTACAAAGGTTTTTGCAATTTTCTTATCGTGTTATATTGTCGTGTAATATTAATAAATAATAAATAACGTTAAATTAAATTAATATATAAATAAATAATAAATAATGTCAAATTTTATTAATATATAAATAAATAATAAATAATGTTAAATTAAATTAATATATAAATAAATAATGAATGATGTTAAATGAAATTAATATATTTAAAGAAATATATTTTTATATTTATATTTAAAGAAATTATGTAGCTTTTACGTGTGTAAAAATATACGTACACACATTGTTGCACTTGTAAAAACAAATGACCCTGAAAGTCTAGCGAACATTGAGTCATTCGTTCCTTTTTTCTTGTAACACTTTTGTCTAATTATAATCAGGGAAGAAATGTCGCTTGTTTCAGTTGATTAAACGACCTTGTCTTGCATTGCTCGAAGGGAGTAGAACGATATAATAATAAAACACTTTTTTCTAGTCATAATTGGAAAAGAAATATTACTTCCTGTGGATTAAATGACCATGTATCGCAATAATGGCATGAAAGGGAATTGTCTGCTTCGCTCAGAGTGTAGTTTGTATAATTTTCCTCTCTTCAAACTCTGTAATAGCGCGCAGAGTAAAAACTAGCGAAAGTTTTTCCGACCTCTACAGGAATATAACTGCAAATCTTGATCGAAAAGGCTTAGAATAAACAATACCCAGCTAACTTCTCGTATCTATTATCTAAATCGAACTTTCCAAACTGCAGTGAATGTAAATGTCGAATTAACTGTAAAATAAACTGTCCAGAATGTATTGATTATAGTCACAAAATTGAAATTAAAGCAATTTTTAATCAAAATCTTCGTCTTCATCGACAATTACGAAAATCTTACCAAATAGAATGTAATAACTTATAATATATTTCCTAAAAATTATTGACAGTAATGATTACTTAGTATAATGTTAACAGATTAAATATTTTTGGTACAGATTAATTTGTCAAATATAATTTTTTATGTTGAACCAAACCTAATACGAATTCGAAAATAAATTAACTTTTGATAGCAATATCTCGCTAATTTCTATCTTAAGGTATAACAATTTAAATTTTCAAATAATTTTGATCTTAAAATAATTTTTAAAAATCTCACCGACCATCACTGATTATTAATAATATTCTTCTTAAAAATAGTGGATTTCTTATAACATATTATACTTATAATCATCGATATTAATAATTACTTAATATAATGTTAAAAAATAAAATAATTTTCGCCAGTTGCACTTAGTGTGATATAATTTTTTAACATTCATGAACTGGTAATATATAATATAATGAAAGTAATAAACTTCTTTTTATTTTATTATATATAGACTATAGTAGAAAACATAAAAATGAAAATAAGAATATTGGAAATATATATAAAAGTATTTTCCAAAAAAATTAAAAATCGAATAATAATATATAATATAATGAAAGTAATAAACGTCTTTTTATTTTATTATATATAGACTATAGTAGAAACCATAAAAGTATTTTCAAGAAAAATAAAAAATTGAATAATAAAATATATTTATAATCGAGCATTTTTTATTTTCGATCGAGAGAGTACTATGTTCTTAACATGAATTATGACAAACTTTCATTGTTCCGAATTTAAAACAAATTTTTTCCTGAGAAATCATTACCATTTCATTACAAACTGTATTAACATTGGTATGTTCGAATAATTCTATAGAAGTGATGAAATATTTAAATGACTGTTATTCCTTTCTAAACACTAAATATTTTCTTTCAATTTGAACGAAGTTTTCATCTCTCTATAATACACCTAATATTTAAAATTGCATTTGACATGCTCGTAATAATCAATTATAGTAACAACGAAATAATCGAACAATTAACTATCTTTTAATTCCAATTTTAGAAATCCAATATTTTTTAAAAGTACGAATTACCACAATAGTGAGAAAAATTTTCTGCAACCATAATAAATCTCACATTTCCTTTGCAAATTGCATTTTGTACCTCCCTCGCAGTCGCAAACCTAACTGCAACGCGTAACAAAGAAAATTTGGATCGTTCGTTTAATAAATATGCCTCTTAGAGATATCATTGATCATTAATGGAAGTAATTTAAGCACAATTGAAATAATAAGGAGTGATTGGAATATAGAAAACGCGGTAGAGAAAAGCGTATGTAACGTGTCATAATTTACATCGATGAACGTAAATCGATTTTTTCCCGAGTGCAAACGAATTAATTTCCCAGCCGGATGCAGACTTTCGCAACGGGGAAAGACCGATTCGAGCTCGGCCACGTAAACTGCGTGCCTGAGTGGTAGGCCTGATCGTTAGCCCGTGAACGGTTCTACAATAACGTTCAAAGTGTTTTTATTGGGTAATAAGAGCTATTGAAATCGATAGATCAATAGAGCAGTAAAATTTATCATCTCGCTTCGTACGTATCTCCTGTATTTGCATAAGTATTTTTTCCCTAGTCCAAATGATTCGTTATCATTTCTGTGTACCTCTAATCAATCGAAGATTGTCCTGTCTTATCATCCAGAATTATTTTATTAATTATATATTTCTTCGTTTACCTAAATTTCTTTAATCTTTTATCTATTTTCCAGTATTTTCAGTTATTTTAACCCTCTATGGATCGAATATATATTTTTCTTGACTATAAGAATTGTATGTAACATAAAATCAACAAATATCAAATATATGTGATTTATTAAAGAGTCTCTTGAGAAAATATACGTGTATACATACATGTAAAGCCATAACGAATACCTGTTATGTTTCTAGAACAACAAAAAATCCTCGATACCCTAATCACTCGATAAAAATTCTCGTATTATTTCAATTAATATCAGTCGACTACCAAATTTTATATACTAACCCTCTATGAACCGAATATATATTTTTCTTGACTATAAGAATCGCATGTCACATAAAATCAACAAATATCAACCAATAAATTCAACAGATTCGACAATTTTATTATAACGAATACATATGTCGAAGTACCTTTGAAGTAACAACGTTTGTACTTGTGTGCAGACATTGTACAAGATGTATACGCCATCTTGTGGAAAAAAGCTTATAGGGGACCATAAAGGACCTAACCTATTACGATCAGATAACCGGTAAATGAAAAAGAATTAAATTTTTGAAAATGAAACAACGGGAGGTATTGGAAAAATAATTATAAATATACCGAAAGAAAAATCGCGAAGTGCAGTCGATAATCGATCAAGACGATAACATTGAATGTAGTATTTAATAAAATACCCATACATTAGTATGTAACTTGAAAGTTACACAGGCCCATAGAATGTTAAGTATTCTTATACATTCGTACAGCTGTTTGTCTGTTGTTACGTAGACCGATATAAATGAAGTTGATATTCGCGAGTAAGTAATGATATTCATAATAATGATGATCGATAATAATTTACACAAGGTGTAGCGACAGAGACGATATTACTGACGTATTAAAATTTTTAAATATTAATCATATTCAAATTTAATTGAAGCATTATATTTAAATTACAATACATTATTTATTTATTATTATTTGCAGTTATTTTAATTCTTATTATATATTTGTTCAGTTATTCACATATTATTGCATACTCCGATGCAAATGAAATCGATATGCGCGAGTAAGTGAGAATATTATTAATAGCGATAATTAATAGTAATTTGCATGAGGTGCAATGACAAAAATGATATTATAGACACGTTATATAATTATTTAATTCTGTCTCCCAAATTAATTTTTCTTATTAAAATCTTGTTTTGTAAATGTTAGCAGTTGTAGAAGCACTCAGAAAATTAATTATTATATTTAAATTACGTTGTTTCTATTTTTATTATTATTTTCATTATTGTTCATTATCATTTATAAATATTCTAATGCATATGATTCATTTGTTAATTCCTTTATTTATTATTAAATACTTTGGTGTCATGAAAAGTGATAATCTCGAGTAATCAGTAATATTAGCAATAACTAATAATAATTTACATAGAGTGTGACGACAGATGAAATATTTCTGACGTGTTTCGTAACTTATCACTTGTGCAACTTATTAATAAAAAATTTCCTACAATCACAGAGTCAAAAATTCCTAAGGAAGAATTAATTTCTCTTTCGACTTGAATTCTAGAAAACGAAAGTATAAATTAATATTTACCTAACGCAAACGTTAGAAAAATCGCCGAGAAAATGAATTAACACGTTTGTCAAATTGATGGTTGCGTGACAAGGTAATTTGTCATGCTCAGTTAACAAATTAAACGTGAATAACGATTTACAGAAAAAATTAAGTAGGTAAAGAAACTGTCAGAAGCCCGATTGGTCCTGTGAAGGGATGCAATGACAGGAACATTTATGGATTGAGCCTAATTGACATTAGGTTGAATCTAATAAATGAAAGAATTTCTTCACAGCTAGTTTATTTATTCATAATTTTAAAGGCGAATATGGCGTTGTTCGAGTGCAAAGAATAAGGATATTGAGATAATTCAGTGAATTAATTTTTGTTTATAAATTTATCTAGTTGCAATTGCAATTCGTATAAATTTATCTAGTTGCAATTGCAATTCGTATAAAATTATCTAGTTCCAATTGCGATTCGTATAAATTTATCTAGCTACAATTGTTTATTACTTATTTTCCAGGAGCATGTTGCAGTACTGGTAGATAATTTCCATTTTTGTTATTTTTACTGTTCTTATAACTAAAATTATTGAGATAATTCAATGAACTAATTTTTGTTTATAAATTTATCTAACTGCAATTGCAATTCGTATAAATTTATCTAGTCGCAATTGTTTATTATTTATTTCCCAGGAGCATGTTGCAGTACTGGTAGATAATTTCCATTATTGTTATCTTCACTCTTCTCATAACTAAAATTATAATCAAAATTGCACTGATTTTAAAATTGCACCTAATCCATAAAAGAATATAATACATTTTACAGCATGCAATGCTTGATTATTTGATTATTTAATTAGAACCGTTGATTTCCATTATTGCCATCGCCTTTTTCCTTTTCTTGTAAATCAATCAAAATAATATCTTTTTTCCCCCATGTAATAATGATAAAAAGTGTAATAAATTTCTTGGCACGTCGCAAGAACTTTTAAATATAATACTTGACTATTACAGAACTAGTGGTTTGAGGAAGGGTTATAAAATTGCTGTTAGTTTGTTCGCAAAATCAATCAAATTTATACTATTATTATATTCCTTTTGTAATAACGCAATGTAATAAGAAGAAAGCGTAATACATTTCTTGACGTGACGCAGAATTTTAATAATTGCCTGTGCATGCCGTGAAATTAAAAATCACTGGTTTGCGAAATAAACTCGTTAGTATTAAAACAGTTGTTAGAGAAAATAAAGTACGTCAGAACATTGCGCAAAAATATTAAAGGGAGATAAGAAACAAGTAGAGTGAAATTGCAGTGATAATGTTACAGTCAGACACAGCGTAATAATTATTTAACGAAATAAGAGGATTAAAAGGAGCGTTATTGCTATATACCTTCGAGTGATCTTTATTACACATATTTGAGAGATCGAGCGAGCATCATTATTATCTATAATGATCGAATGATTAATGCCAGCAAAGAAGCAGAATAAATGATCCAGGAAAACCATTTGCTACCTTTTATATCATTATCTGGAAGTTGAAATTATTCGAAAAGTATGGGTATTCTAATTGCAAGTATTCATGTTCACCGAGGAAACAGTAGAAACAGAGGCTGAAAACTGTAACAGCTGAAAGACAACTGGGCACAATGGTGCTTTATCTCTTTTCGTGTAGGCGCTTAGCGTTCTCTAGAAACATAGTCCACATTCTTATTTAAATGAAACTTTTCTCTGAAGAAAAATCTGATCTATATGGCGATGCTATCCTAGATAGCTTCCATTATCAGAACATGCAATTGGGTCATTAATTATTGTCAGATCAAGTTTAATCTCCGCACCTGGTAATTTATACTAATCGAGGCAGCTGTATTATACATCATACATGGTAATTATTGAGAATAAAGTAATAGAAACATCGAGGAAATTGTTACTTCGATATGTACAGTTATTTGTGTTCAACAATTTTAATTTCAACTTTAGAGTAATTTTATCATCCTTCTAGCAAGCTTTTTATTATTAATTTCTTTCGGAAATTTTCTACTTCCCTAGTCATTCGGAATTGCTGAAACGAAGGTAAAAGAAGCGATGTAAAATCGGTAAATGAAAAAGAAATATTTCATCGTGACATTGCGAATGGTATTAGAAAATTTTTTTAATATTTTTAATATTAGCGTTTCTGAATAAAAATTTGGATTACGTATTTTTCTATGTTGTCGTATCTTTATCTAAGTATTTTCTTTAACTTCTGTTATTAAAACGAAATGTTTCTCTTGCAAAATAAAATTGGCACTGTAAGTTTTAAGAAATTCAAATTTCGAAATTTTATAAGGCTTTGGCTTCGAATTTCTGAAATTTTAAAATTAGATTCCAATGCTCTTTTAAAAAATATAAATAAATATTGTCTACATTTTATACTAGGTATACGAGATATCGATTACACGTTATAAATTAATTAGAAATGTAGGTAAATGTAAGTAAATATTGGCTACTATTTTACATTAAAGGTTGATTACTTTCGTTTACATTAATTTGAAATCTAAGCACTGATAAGAAGGAATGGCTTATTGCTAGTACAGTAGAATAGTATATTAATAAAACACCATAATGGAGAAATAAGAAAACAAAATAAAAATTTTTAAGTACAAATTTCAAGTAAAAAGGAATAGCAATAAGTCGAAGTAAACGTAAAAATGAATAAAAATGATTTTTTGTATAACGTATTCACACGTTTTAAATATTCTTATTTTACTTTAAACAATCAGCATTATGTAACTTACTATAATTCCATGCACTGAAATTAATATTTTAATTCATTTGCTAAATAAATAAATTTACTAAATTTACTAAAATTCATTTTAATTCTAATTCTACTTGGACGGATGTCACTTTATGCACGACACAATACTCTTATTTATTACATCAAACTCCAAGTATATAATTCCATTAATTTATTATTTTATTAATTTCATTAATTCACCGTGATAAAAAATAATTTTATTATTTTCATTAACACTGACTATATATATATTTTTTCAAATTTAATATTTTAATTCATTTACTAAATAAATAAATTTACCCAATTTACTAAAATTCATTTTAATTCTAATTCTACTTGGACGGATGTCACTTTATGCACGACACAATACTCTTATTTATTACATCAAATTCCAAGTATATTATTCCATTATTTTATTATTTCATTAATTTCACTAATTCGCCGTGATAAAAAATAATTTTATTATTTTCATTACCACTGCCCATATATTTTCTCAAATTTAAATATTTGTCATTTTACCATAATATATACTGCATTACACGAACCATTGCTAAAGCAAAGTAATTAACTGCACTTTCAGAATTTTTCCAAATTTTAGTGGTAAATCGTGTAATAGTGCTTAACCTTCCAAATTGAACCTAATTTTCTGCTTCCTGTTTGTTGCAGTTGATCGATTTAGCAAACGAGAGTTTCACATATCCATATTATACATCCATATCCTTTTTATTTCGATATTTATTATTTAATTGCAATGTACACGAGCTACCATATATTTTGTACACCATTATCTTTCAACGTGCACTTACTCGGGCAAGTTAAAAAGTGAAAAAGTTCTCCCCGCCTGTAAAGGGTTAATCAAGGTGACAGAGAAGGGAATAAATGAGCAACGAGCATGTTCTATATCCAGGCGAATAATCCTGGCGATATTAAACAGGGTCGCGTGTGATTCATTGAACGAAACGTCAGAGAGATCCTGACGTAACCTTCGAGGGCACAGTGGAAAGAAAATAATCGAAGGAAAAAGTGGTAACGAGTGGTGCCATTTTCGAAAGACACGCGTAATCGTTTGATTTCTCTCGCAAGCTTCGCTCGTTCGTCATTTTTTAGCAATTCGAGGCACGAATTTACATGTGTGACGCACGTGGGCACAAAAACTCACGGCGATTGTTGCCACATGATCGATCGTTTCCTCTAATCAGCGCTACATTACCAACGGTGTAATTAAAAGTTAATTCGTACCTTCGAAGACAGCGGGCTTAAGTTAATCACGTTTTTTCCCTCCCCGCTTATGGTTACAGGCTAACGGCAATTTGCGATTTCCGTTGGTTTTTTTTTCAACGCAGAGAGCTATCCGAGTGCAGCTAAAAATTATCTTCTTCGATTCGATTAGTCAGAGACTGCGTGATGCATACTGGCACGCGTCTTTGCTGTTACTGTCACGAAACATTTCAAGAATTCTGGCCACTTCTTGTATTGTGACAGCGTACGTATCGTCAAGTGACGCCATGTCTCGAAAACTTATTTTTCAAGAGATTCGCCGTGGCATGTGATCGATTCCTTACGTTTTCTACAGGTTTAGCATGTTTTCTTAACCCTCTGTGGCGATACGTGGTCCAAACGTTACGTGTACTAATGTGTGTTAACTTTTACGTGTATTAGAAGTTACTGTGCGTATATCTATATTTAATCAATTTTATTTTTATATTTTATTTTTATATTATTACGTTTTATTATTAATATAGTATTAAATTAGTATTATTAGTAAATTAATATTAAATTAATTCTTCTTTTTATAGTAATTACTAGTGCTTGAGTTTTTAGTAAAAAATATTCAAATGTATCAATGATGTCAAAAATGTAGAAAATGTTACGAATATTTCGTAAATAATGTAAATAATTTAATCGATATTTATTTATTTCTCTTATGGTTGGGTTGGATTATAATCTTAACATTCTTGAAATTTATTATGTATCATTTCTTCTTGGAGTACAAGTATTGGAGCTGGATAAGTATTGGAGTTGGAGTATAATCTTAAAATTCTTGAAATTTATTATGTATCATTTCTTCTTAACCCTTTGTAATACTAATTGTAATTAGTGAGTGATTAGTTGTGTAAGTGATTTGAAAGTTGAATATGTATTTTTTATATATAACAGTGTGCATAGTATTTTATTGTATTTTTAGATTTTTATTTTAATTACTTGTTTCTGTGATATTACATTTTATTAGGATATTAATATCTTAGAATCTTCAATTAAATTAAGTAATATAGCGAACTATATCTTTTAGGGATCCTAAAACTCGAATTCAAAATTGGAAATAGCGATTTTGGTTTAGAAAAGGAATTATCGTTTCCTCGAGAGAGATTTTGAAGGTTTGTTGTTTCGAGAAATCCATCTTTAATATTTTTTCCTCTCATAAGCATATAAAATTATAGTTATAAAAGATTAATGATGATATTTACCACGATGAATCCTCATAGAATTTCATTTACCCGAAATTAAAGAAATATCGTAAATTTGCCGTGTCTTAATAAGAAAAAAATATTGGTCAGATACCTCTGATATTTCAATAAATCATCAATCAGATACAAATATTCTGGAATAAAATAAACAGGCTGCCTCGTAAAGTATAGTATTTTTTCGTGGCTAATAATATTTCGTGATAAAATGAATAAGATGATTTGTTGCAGAATAGAGATGCACTTAATTAGTAACATAATTGAAATTTAGTAACTAAAATTTATTTAACCTTGTGTAAAATATACATATGAAAAGAAATAAAATTCTATTGAAGAATTTAAACATAGGCTACACGAAGATTTCCAAAAATTATTATAAAGTCAAATATCCATTACCACAAAATATTTTCCACTATACAATATCATAGAACGTTCTTTTGAAACTCTTTTTAGAATTTCTAATATTTTAGGTATTAATATAAATATCATTCTTCCTAATATATAATATATTTATCAATTCTATATTATTGATTAATAAATAATATATTATCTATTAACTATACATTAATATATACTAGTAATACAAATAATACTGACAGTATTAATAACTAATAATAATAAAAAAGTATTGAAATAATACTAATATTACTATATACTAATGTATTATAATATATTAATATATTACCACTGCCAATTAATATACAAATATTAATATAAATTCCAACAAAAACAATTGCTTATATCATACCACACTATATCTTAACTTCTAACATTTGATTTATCACAGAAATACATAACTCTATAAATAATCATACTTCCTAATATATAATATTATTCTTTTTATTCGTTGATAATATGCAATATATTAATTAATTAATAATTCTATATTATTAACTAATAAACTATATGTTACCTATTAATTATCTATTAGTATGTACTAGTAATACAAATAACACTGACAGTATTAATAACTATTAATAATAATAAAAGTATTGAAATAATAATAATATTACTATATTAACATATTGCTATTGCCTGTTAATATATAAATATATAACTATTAATATAAATTCCAACAAAAAGAATTGAACAGAG